>NW_019272290.1:13362-57101 GCF_002738345.1 Cucurbita maxima | reverse complement strand
CTTCAAGGTCGTCAAGTTCGTCATCAGAAGCCAAAGTGGCTGCAAAATCAAGTATAATATTAGACCTCAAGTATTACAAATAGGCAATGGTAAACAAAAGCATAGCCAAATCTGGCAGGATCCAATCTTAAGGTTGGAAGTAAGGGAAAAAAAAAAAAAAGACTGAAATGGTACAGTCCAAAATGCTGCCAATCACCCCAACTTCCTCTGTCTACAAACCAAATTCTCTAAGTAACTATAAAATCACCATTGCTAATTTCTAATAACATTCCAACTATTTTCCTACATGTAATGTTCGTCAGGGCTACACGTAACCCTAAGAGCTGCAGCTTCACCCTCATTCTCAAAGTCAGCGACTCAGCTTCTTCACTCTCCAGCTCTCATTCTCCCGATCCCTTCCCTCATTTTCAAATCTCCCTCGCCCTTGGTTGCTTCTCTTCCATTCAGTCGTTGTTGTGCTCCAACATTTTGTTTCTAACGTTGTCGTACGAGAACCATCATAGCAGATTGAGATTGACATGGATTTCATGTGACAGTCTGCATATAGGTCTCTTCATGTGTAAGGTTGGTTCATCGAGCATGATTTCCATAAAGGACGGACCCCCATAGACACCATAGTTTGTTTAGTCTTGGGCGTTGTCCAACCATATTGTTTTCCTAAGGTGTTGTGTTAGGAGAAGCCTAGTTTTGTTAGGGGGTTGCCAACTAACCCTTAACGACCCTTGGTTTACCAAGATTGACTCGAACAGACACCACATTTGGTTAACAAAGGAAGTGGTTAACTAAACATCTAGACCAATTAAGCTAAAACAAGGCTAGGGTTCTTAATTACTAAGAAAAATGTGGACATTTGGACAAGGCCCTATGAATATTAATGTTGTGAACCTCACATTATTTCGCCCCTTTAATTGGAAAGTATATTTTTATACTTATCCATGTTAATCTTCCTTTCTTTTTAGAAGGTACCTAAACTTACAAGTCGCATGGCGAGTGATATAGTTACCCTATCCAATTCAATCCAAGAACATTCATACATGATATGCAAACCCCTAGATAATAAATACTAAACCCCCGAATCAAGTTGATTTCCTTCCAACAATTGCAACTCTTGAGAATTCGATCTAACAACCATATTTTATAATAAGATTTTTATATCTAAATGTCCAAGAACCTCAAAACAATAAGGAATCATTTTAGGGAGAGAGATTCAAATTACCTTGTTCATCAAATATCTCTAAGGCAAAAAAACTTCTTTGAGATTTGAATTATTCCACGAGCAAGATGATGGTGTTATTATAACACGTGCGGAAGCAATTTGGATCTTAGGCACTCTAAGTACATCAATTATAGTAAATTAGCTAGCATGTTTAAAAGCATTACAACTCAATGAGTTTGAACACTAACCTTTTGTAGTTCAAATTCCTTTTTTCTCACGAACCAGTTTCGAACCACCACTAGTGTCTTCCCTACTATTCTCCGGCCTTAGAACGGGATTGTAGAATTCTGTGAGTGACTAAACTTGATAGGAATTTAGTATATCTAAAGAGAGAGTTTTGAGAGATTTTTTCAAAATTTTTCAAGAAGAATTTACATCTACCTTGATCACTCTCTATTTATAGAGTCATATTTGTATGTTCATACAAATTTGAGATTACCAAATTTTAACACTCAAAATTCAACTCAATTTGTGAGATTATGTGGCAAGAATGCAAATTTGGCACTCAAAATTCCATTCAAATTTGTGGGGTTTATCTATCAAGCATGCAAGTTTGATTAAACCAAATTTTGACACTCAAAATTCTACTAAATCAAACATGATGGATTTTTTCATGTGAAGTCAAACATTTTTACTTTCTCCATTTTAATTCAACAATTAATTTAAATAATTAATTTCAAATTAAAGTAATATTAAATGATTAATTAAACAATTTAATTAATATTTAGCATTAATTCAAATGTCAATCTCAATCACACATATTGCTTAAAATATTTAAATCTTATTTAAAGATCTCCGATTCTCTCTTTTTGTTTAATTTGTAAATAAAACAAAAATTCGGTTAAATATATTGTATATATTTAGTGCATATTCTCTAATTTGAATTTGAACACTTCGAACTCACTCGTCACACTATTCTATGGTTTAGTCCGATATGAGTTAGCAGGGGGACCTAATGGACCTACAGATCATGGGCTCCAACGATCTGAGATTAACCGGCTAAACTCATTAACCTTGTTAACCAACATTCGTTAACCACTAAGACACTCCACTATAGTCTAGTAGTTGCACTCCCCTCACTATAGATGTATTTCTGTTCATTTAATATAACCATGACTAGTAAGTCGATCCTTCACAGGTTGTTCATAACTAGAGCTGGGTCAATTTACCGTTTTACCCCTAAAGTTACTTTTGGTTCCTTAAGTCCCATTGATCTTCTAATGAACAATTGGTTTGTGGTCCAACCACCAAACCGAATCCCTCTCACGCCAATGAGAGGGTGGGGCCCCTTGGTCAAGACCTGGAGTCAATGCGTATGGGAACAACCTCTCAAATATCCCTAAAAGCGGGTAGGAGTAAATTCCATCTTACACCCTATGTCCCCAATTATTCACCCAGTCTTACCCCTGAAATGGGAGGCTTATTGAGTCGGCGAACTCGAGTCACTCTCACCCATGCAAATCTAAGGATAATTCCGAATAAACAGGAGTTCATAGTTCTCATGATTAAGATCGAGTTACCTAGGTCATCAAATGAAAAAATCAGTCTCAATAGTAAACGACATTATAAAGCGCGAGTAGTTTTCTTCATGGTCCGATCTTATGCAATACTCAATGCATAGGACACCCCCACTCACATGTCTCCACATGTACAATTTAGTGATCACATTGTTTATATCATATACAAAAGTGGGGCGCATCCATAGTGTCCCCAAGATAAGGTACTCATCCTTATCCCTATACTATAGATCATTTTGACTATATACTTGAACTTGATCCACTCTTATGTCTCTACATATAGTTTAAGTAATTATACTATAGCCAAGAGTGTTCTTAGTTTATTGGATTTAGATTAATGATCGTAAAAATTCACTTTATTCAATAACAATCTTTGCTGAATAAACATCAATAATAACTTTATTGAAAACAGAATGTTTTTGTTTACAAACTATGAGTTTTAGGACATAAAACCCAACACAAGATTGATTATGTCAAGCTTCAATGGTCCTAAGTATGCAGTCTAAACTACATAGAATTGCAAAGAAACTAAGTCATTGGCTAAAAGAAAGTACAAATGTTCTTTTTACTACATTTTTCAAGTCTACTTTACAAAGACAACGTAAATGACTTTATATAGCCTCAAAAGGAAAACCCTTCACCTTTCATGGGGCATTTAAGAGTTATAACTTTCATATTTTATGACCATAATTAGCCACTACGTAAATGCAACCTTAAAGTAAATAAGAAGTCTTGAACATTAATGATCCACCATAACTCTGGGTTATCATTGTAACGCCCCTAATTTTCTAAACCTAATTAGTGACGTCACCCATGCATACATAACTCATTATGCGGAAGCTCATCATAAATCACCTTGGAAAACACAACAAAGTTCTTCATAAAGGTCCAAAAATCCAAACAAACCTATCTCTGAAAATAAAACCTTTAGAAATTCAAAACAAATATGAATAAAACAATGTTAAATGTTTTTGCTTAAAACAGTCAAATAAACGTAAACTATTAAAAATGCCCCTCGTCCACTTCCATGGTGTAAGACTTGAGCCCTGATGGAAAGTTTAAAAATCTAATTTTTCTTTTAAGTCAAACTTCTGAAATTTTATTGAAAGTCTTAGAGACCAAATTTGGAGATAAGACAGTAGAGAAAAATACTTGAAATAATATAGGAACTTAGAAAAAATATAAAAGAAATAGAATAGAAAATTAGAAATATGGTCAAAGTCAACTCTGGAGGGTAATTTGGTCATTACGCCCTCCCTCCTCATTAAACACCTAAAATTGAAGTTAGTAACATATGATTACAAATAAAGAGGAAAAGAAAAGAATATAAAAGGAAAGAGAGAGAGAGAGAGCAAGAAAGTTCTAGAGAGAGGAGGTAATCGCCACTCCGGCCACGAGGAGTCCGGTTCCGGCCGAGCCTTCTTCATGAAATCTTCACAGAACTTAGAGGAGAACATTCTTGACCCTTAATGTAACGATACAGATTTTTCATTTTTCCTTATTTTGTTAAGATTTTATTTTTATTTTGACAGGATATTATGTTGTAGCATTTATTCTCTCGGATTTCCAACGAGACAGTTATTACCTTAACGGGAAAACGTTTTGAGACCTTTTATATTACTATGTCCAACCTTCACTTCCCTTAAAAACGATTTTTGTCTCCAAACTCACTTTCTGTGTCCAAGTGTGTTTGAGAGAACGGGAAACTGTGAGCGTGCGAAAGGAAATCGTGTGGGTTGTTCACTGTGTATTTTGGAGTTTTTGCGGAACGATAGAGTGCTGTTCAGAGGAAGAATCGAGTGGAAGTAAGGTATCGACATCGGGGTCATTGTGTCAAAGAAGGCGAGGTTTTTGGAATCGGGTCGAGTTCCTTCACGTTCGGCCCAAGGCCCAGACGTATAATCGAGCCGCATTTCTGGCGGCCTAATACAGCAGACACACGCCCAATAGCTCTGGCGGCTTCGCACGCGTACACAGTGCGGCTCGGCTCCGTCAATTCCCTCGGTTCAGCTTGGCAGCTTAGTTGGTCGGCTCGACGACTTGGCTTAGCAGCTCGGTACCCATAATATATCAATTTTTAGGTTTTCAGCCCTTTCGTCCTTATTTTTACAATCTGAGGTCAGTATGGTTCCTAACTGTCAGATTGTGTTGGGAGTTTATTTTCATAAAGAGCCTGAGATTTAGCTAGGATATGTTATGAAAAGTTCCTAAATTTTTATGTGGTTATTATAGAACGTAATTAACCATTGAAATTAGCTTGTTGTGAGTGACTTCGGCCAAGGCCATCGAGGTAAGTGGCCTTAGTGTTGGAGTTAGCTTACTACGTGTTGTATGATGGTGTGTGCCCTGTGGCCCCTACATGCACTATATTTTATGTGATATGACTATATGATGTATGGATTATGTGACTGTTTATGCTATGAAAATTTATGGATTATGTTGACTGTTGACTATTGACGCCATGAAAAGTCATTGATGATGTTGACTGTTAACTGTTTATGTTGTAAAAAAAGATTGTTGATCAGCTAGTATTATATGTCATGAGAATGTTGATCGATGTCATGGATACACGTAGTATTATCGAGTCATGTCATGAGATGCTTATGGAACTAGAATGTATTTTCATGTTATGTAATATGTCATGTAAGGTAAGTGATGTGACATGTCATGTAATGTAAGAAACGTATATGTGATGTTAGCAATGCTTATGTAATGTCATGTTAGGTATGTTAAAGGGACCTCATGCATATATGTATGTCGTTTGCATCGGGATACTTACCTTTTATGTTACGAAAGAATGAAATACGATATTTATGTTCGCCATGATATCATGTGGCCTCTTTTTGGTTCTGTGGAGTCCAGCGACGTGTATTACGTTGTGCCCGACCAAGTCAAGCCCAGGGGATACGTATACGAGCCCACCTAGTGGGTCCACGTGCGCCTACATGGGCCGTGTGTGAAGGAGTACCACACATCCAACTCTACCCATAACAGAAAAGCGCCCAAGGCCATGTAAAGTTTACGAAAAGTTAGCTCCCACTCATATGTTGCATATGTTTGTATTTCTAACCCCAACAATGGGGTGATTTTCTAAGTATTTCATAAAATACTTAAGCCACGTGCTACCTACATTTTTTAGGTAAAGGCAAGGCACCAATGTAGGGTTGACGGTGGAGCTGAGGACACCATGGAAGTGGACGAGGGGCATTTTTAGTAGTTTACGTTTAATTGACTGTTTTTAAGTTAAAGCATTGAACCTTGTTTTATTTAGAGTTTTTCTTAATTCAATTACGGAAGGTTTTATTTTCGGAGATAAGTTTGTTTGGATTTTTGGACCTTTATGAAAGACTTGGTTGTGTTTTCCAAGGTTATGTATGATGAGCTTCCGCGTAATGAGTTATGTATGCAAGGGTGACATCTCTAGTTAGGTTAAGAAAATTAAGGGTGTTATACTTAAATCGTCTAAAACCGTCAAGAAACAAAGAAAATCTAAAGGCAAAGTAATTGAATCTAGATTCTTGGATTTCCTTCGGATATGTGAGATAGTAAGAGTTAAAATCTAAAATTTGAGTATATTAATCTAGGAAGGATTATGCTCAAATCCCGTGAAAGAAGTTGTAGTTGATTCAAATTGGAAGTAGGAGTTCCGGCATTCGTCAAAGGAGGTGGGTATTGATGTTTCTTGCGATCTTTGGATTAAGATAATTATTTCTATGGTTAGAAATAAATTACAAGAAAAAATACTACTCATGGATGGATATGCAATCTACAAATAATGTGAAAGAACCGTGTTAATCCGATTTACGTAGAAAGAAATATGGAAATGCAAAGAAAATGGAAAAACTAATCGTATTCTGGAAATCACAGGAGGAAGACGACGACGAGGACACGTGTCAGGCAAAGAAGGGCACCACGCATCGCCAGAGAAGAAGGGCCACGTGTCAAGCATCCATTGGCGAAGAAAATCAAAGAAATACTTCGTGTCAGGCAGGATTCGAAGGTCGGCGGCCCACTACCCAAGTCCATGGCCCGCTATTTGAAGGACACTTTTGGTGTAGAAATGCTAAACAAAGAACACACGTCAATCATGTAAGTCAACACACAGAACTTTAAGAAGAAATACTTGTAGGAGTCACTTGGTTATGCATGCATGCTAGTTTAATTACCTTAGGTAGTAGCTTTCTGTGATTGAATGTAGGTAATTTGATTGTTAAAAGTCTAAATGTATTATGTGAAGTATTATGAGAATTATCTGAGTGTTGCTATTATGTTTTAAGCTTCCGCTTTGTATATATATGTTTAACTCATGCTGGAAGGAGAATGGAAACTCGTGAACTCTGCGTTCCGGGAACTTGATGGATGTTATCGCCCTGTTAAGCATGTTTACTTTGCATGAATTATGTATGATGATGCTAAATGATACTTGCGTGCACACTTAACTAACTTGCATGACCCACATTTATGATAAAGTCTAGAAATTTTTGGTTAGAGTAACAAATCACTAAAGTATAAACCTAACCTCTCCCCCATGAGCCTAACAAACCACCACGGAATACGAACCACCTTTAGAGTACCCTTAGATTACTTGTGTGGACCAGCGTGTTATAGCTTCGTGGGGGACCAGCGGGTTCTTGATCAGGACTCGACTGCTTGATAATCATTTTAGCATGGAAAGTGGGAGACCCATGTCGTAATTGACCATTTAGCTAGATGGGATAGGGGAAGGTAGCCCTCCCCAAAACAGGGGGATTACCATGGGACTAGGGAGTTGCAGCTCACTTCCTACATAAGACACCAGTCAAACACAGGTTAGTCTCATAGCCATGTCGAGGTAGTCTCATAGCCATGCCGAGATAGCTACTTGTAGGGCACCAGTCAAACACAAGTTAGTATAAGGGAACTCTTAGGGTATAAATGAAAGAATGAAGAACCAAAGAAGCCCCAAGGGGCAAGTTCAAAGGGGCAAGCCCTAAAGAGCTAAAACGAGAACCAAATGTCCTAGAGCCAAAGAGAAGTCCGTGGAAATCTGTTAAGCTTAGGATGCGATGAGAGCCTACAAGTAGGTGGCTTATTGAGTATAATTTTTATACTCATTCCTTTCTACTCTTTTTTCTTAGGTACCGGTTGAGGTGGAGGAGCGTTCGAGAGTTGTATGATCACAGAGGGGGTCATTACGAAGCGCTAGTCCCTTTTCAATTTTTTGGAATATTTTGTATTTCATTTTATATTTGTAATTTGCTTTGTAATATTTTCCAAACAAACCTTCTCATTCTTTTGTTTTAATTGAATGATATTTTTATCTTTTACTTTTTTTTTTACTTTTTTTTTTCTTTTTTTGTTGGTTCAATTTAGTCTTTTGGGTCACGGTCTCATTTTCGAAGTCTTGAAAATCAGATCGTGACACATGGTGTCCTCAGCTCCACCGTCAATCGTACATTGGTGTCTTGTCTTTACTTGAAAAATATAGGTAGCACATGACTTAGTATTTTATGAAATACTCAATAAGTCACCCCACTATTGGGGTTAGAAAAGCAAACACATGCAACATATGAGTGGGACTTAACTTTTCATAAACTTTACATGGCCTTGAGTGTTTATCTATCCAGGTAGGGTTGGATGTGTGGTACTCCTTCACACACACGGCCCATGTACGCGCACATGGACCCACCAGGCAGGCTCATATACGTACTTGTTAAGGATAGTTGACCGTTCATTATAAGGCAAATATCTAGATATTTGCCTTACATTATGGGTTACCATATTTGCCCTTTTATTAAATGCAAATATATTGTATTCCTTTATTATTCTTTCCTTTTATTGCTATTTCTTTATTATTTATAATTTACCTTATTTTTGTATTCTGTAAATGATTATAAATAAGAGAACTCTCACCACCATTTGGGTGTGGTGGATTAATCAAACATTCACATGGTATCAGAGCCCTTTCGGTTTAACAACCCTGATCCTTTCTTCTCTATGGCTTCCGAATCTTGTTATCATCTTCTTCCTTTCAATACTCTAATTCATATGATCACCATCAAACTTTCTTCCTCCAATTATCTTCTTTGGAAAAGCCAACTTCTCCCTCTCCTTGAGAGTCAAGACATGTTGGGCTATGTCGATGGAACTATGGTTCCACCACCTCGCTTTGAACCAGAAACCTCCTCAACATTCAACCCCAAATATTTGGCATGGAGAGCAGCCAATCAACGACTTCTCTGTCTCCTGCTCTCCTCTCTCACTGAGGAAGCCATGGCTGTTGTCGTTGGTCTCTCTACTGCACGTGATGTTTGGCTTGCGTTGGAAACTACGTTCAGCCATCAGTCAAAAGCTCGTGAACTGAGACTCAAGGATGACTTGCAGTTGATGAAACGTGGCACAAAACCTGTTGCTGAGTATGCCCATGCCTTCAAAAAAATTTGTGACCAACTTCATGCCATTGGCAGACCCGTCGAGGACATTGATAAAGTGCACTGGTTCCTTCGTGGACTCGGCACCGAATTTTCAGCTTTTTCTACTGCTCAGATGGCTCTCACCCCTATCCCCTGTTTTGCAGATCTAGTCTCTAAAACTGAAAGTTTTGAGTTGTTCCAGCGCTCCCTTGAGTCCTCTGACTCCACTCCTACAGCATTCATAGCCACTAATCGTGGCCGCACCCATGAAAGTCACCCTGCTTCCTTTACCAACCAGCGAGGTCGTTCTTATTCTCACAAAAACAACTCTTCTAATCGAGGACGAACCCACTCAAGTCAGGGTCGTCGACCACCTCATTGCCAAATATGCCGCAAAGAGGGCCATTATGCTGACCGCTGCAACCAACGGTATGTTCGACCTGATTCTTCTCATGCTCACCTTGCTGAAGCCTTTAACACGTCATGTTCTATTGCTGGACCCGATGCTGCTGATTGGTTTTTGGACACTGGAGCTTCGGCCCATATGACTGCCGACCCATCAATTCTGGATCAGTCTAAAAATTACACGGGTAAGGACTCTGTGATTGTAGGAAACGGTGCATCCCTACCCATTACCCACATCGGTACTCTTTCTCCTGTTCCAAATATTCACTTATTAGATGTCTTGGTTGTCCCTCACCTCACTAAAAATCTTCTTTCCATAAGTAAATTAACGTCTGATTTTCCTCTCTCCGTTACATTTACTAATAATCTTATTACTATCCAGAATCATCAAACAGGAAGGGTGGTGGCAACCGGTAAAAGAGATGGAGGGCTATATGTGCTGGAGCGCGGCAACTCTGCTTTTATTTCAGCCCTTAAAAACAAATCTTTACGTGCTTCATATGATTTATGGCATGCTCGTCTGGGTCATGTGAATCATTCTGTTATTTCTTTTTTAAATAAAAAAGGTCATCTTTCTCTTGCATCTTTATTGCCTTCTCCATCATTATGTAATACTTGTCAGCTTGCGAAAAGTCATCGATTGCCTTATTCCCGCAATGAACGTAGGTCGTCTCATGTGTTAGATCTTATTCATTGTGATCTTTGGGGTCCTTCTCCCGTCAAATCAAATTCGGGTTTTCTTTATTATGCTATTTTTATTGATGATTATTCTCGATTCACTTGGTTTTACCCTTTAAAATTTAAATCTGATTTTTTTGATATTTTTCTTCAATTTCAAAAATTTGTGGAAAATCAATATTCTTCTCGTATCAAGGTATTTCAAAGCGATGGTGGTACCGAATTTACTAGTACTTGTTTCAAAACTCATTTACGTAATTCTGGCATCCACCATCAACTCTCTTGTCCATATACACCTGCTCAAAATGGTCGTGTTGAGAGAAAACATCGTCATGTGACTGAGACTGGCTTGGCCCTTCTCTTTCACTCTCATCTTTCTCCTCGTTTTTGGGTTGACGCCTTCAGCACTGCAGCTTATATTATCAACCGGTTGCCTACTCCACTTCTTGGAGGTAAGTCACCCTTTGAACTCCTTTATGGCTACACTCCACATTATGACAATTTTCATCCCTTTGGTTGTCGTGTTTATCCTTATTTGCGTGATTATATGCCTAACAAGCTTTCTCCCCGCAGCATTCCTTGTATTTTTTTGGGTTATAGTCCTGTTCATAAAGGGTTCCGCTGTCTTGATCCCGCCACCACTAAGCTATATATCACCTGCCATGCTCAATTTGATGAAACTCACTTTCCTGCTATCCCTAGCTCCCAAGCCCAACCTCTTTCCACTATTCCTATTTCAAATTTCTTGGAACCACATCTTCATCATATTGATTCATCCCCCCCTACCACTTCATCACCGCACATTCCTCAATCCAGTTCATCCCCGTGTGATATTTGTTCTGACCTTGTAGATGAGTCTGTGCAGGTTGATACTTCTCTTGCAGGTTCCACTTTGCCACCCTCGACTTCTAATTCAACCTCTATTGAACCTCCTGTTGATTTCTCTTCTTTGGGCACTCATCCTATGATCACACGCGCCAAAGCTGGTATATTCAAGACTCGTCATCCAGCAAATCTTGGTATGTTGGGCTCATCTGGACTTCTCTCTGCTCTTCTTGCATCCACTGAGCCAAAAGGATTCAAATCTGCGGCTAAGAATCCTGCTTGGGTGGCTGCCATGGATGAAGAAATTCGAGCGTTACAACAAAATGATACTTGGACTTTGGTTCCTCGCCCTGCCAACACCAACATCGTGGGCTCTAAATGGGTGTTTCGTATTAAATATTTGCCCGATGGATCCGTCGAGCGTTTCAAGGCTCGTCTCGTTGCCAAAGGTTATACTCAGGTTCCTGGTCTTGACTACACTGACACTTTCAGTCCGGTTGTCAAAGCTACCACTGTCCGTGTTGTGCTTTCTATTGCAGTCACAAATAAATGGCCTCTTCGACAACTTGATGTCAAGAATGCTTTTCTCAATGGAACGCTTATTGAACGTGTTCATATGGAACAACCTCCTGGGTATGTTGATCCTCGATTTCCTATGCATGTTTGTCTATTAAAGAAAGCTCTCTATGGCTTAAAGCAAGCTCCTCGTGCTTGGTTTCAGCGTTTTAGCTCATTTCTTCTCACACTTGGGTTTTCTTGCAGTCGCGCTGACACGTCCCTTTTTGTCTTTCATCAGCAATCTAACCTTATCTATTTGCTTCTTTATGTTGATGACATTATTGTTACCGGCAACAACTCATCTCTTATTAACAGCTTTACTCGCAAGCTTCATTCTGAGTTTGCTACCAAAGATTTGGGTTCTCTCAGTTACTTTCTTGGTCTTGAAGCTTCACCCACTCCTGATGGTCTCTTTATCAGTCAGTTAAAATATGCTCGAGATATTCTTACTCGTGCTCAGTTGCTCGATAGCAAACCAGTTCACACTCCCATGGTTGTTTCTCAACACCTGACTGCTGATGGTTCTCCTTTCTCTGATCCTACTCTCTACAGATCTCTTGTTGGCGCCCTTCAGTACTTGACTATCACGCGTCCAGATATTGCCTATGCTGTCAATTCTGTCAGTCAATTCTTGCATGCCCCTACTGCAGATCACTTTCTTGCTGTCAAACGTATTCTTCGCTATGTCAAAGGAACACTCCACTTTGGTCTTATCTTTCGTCCATCCACTGTTCCTAGTACGCTAGTCGCTTATTCGGATGCTGACTGGGCTGGTTGTCCCGATACTCGTCGTTCTACATCCGGCTATTCTATTTATCTTGGTAACAATCTCATTTCTTGGAGTGCCAAAAAGCAACCTACTGTATCACGCTCCAGCTGTGAATCTGAGTATCGTGCTCTTGCCACAACTGCTGCTGAACTTCTTTGGGTTACGCATCTTTTGCATGACCTCAAGGTCCCTATTTCACAGCAGCTCTTACTCTTATGTGACAACAAAAGTGCTATTTTTTGAGCTCTAATCCTGTTTCTCACAAGCGGGCCAAACATGTTGAACTAGATTATCATTTCCTTCGAGAACTTGTTATCGCTGGCAAACTTCGCACACAATATGTACCCTCTCATCTCCAAGTTGCTGACATCTTCACAAAAAGTATTTCTCGATCTCTCTTTGAATTTTTCAAATCCAAGCTTCATGTTCGTTCAAATCCGACGCTCAGCTTGCGGGGGTGTTAAGGATAGTTGACCATTCATTATAAGGCAAGATATTTGCCTTACATTACGGGTTACCATATTTGCCCTTTTATTAAATGCAAATATATTGTATTCATTTATTATTCTTTCCTTTTATCACTATTTCCTTATTATTTGTAATTTACCTTATTTCTGTATTCTGTAAATGATTATAAATAAGAGAACTCTCACCACCATTTGGGTATGGTGGATTAATTAAACATTCACAATAATCCTTGAGAACGAAGTTGGATCTGAAGAACTTTTCTTTTGCTAAATGAAATAAGTATATTAAATTTACAAATACAATATGAAAGTATAATAAAGCTACCGTAATATTGATATTTACCATCTCTTCAGCCAAACGAGCATATCCTTTCCTACTACATGTACAAGGGAGTTGTCTCGTCTTCATGACTTCAAACTTTTCACTAGGGGTGTACACCCAACCCATAAACCCAAGAATCTAACCCGACCCAATCCACAATATAAGGATTGGGTTGGGTTAGATTTCGGGTTTGTGTTGGGTTCATTTTTTGAAGCCAATCCGGTTTGGGTTGGGTTTAGATTCCAAAAAGAAAATGGTTGAGTCAACCGACCTAACTTGAAAACATTGAAAAAAAAAGAAATCAAACCCGAAGGCCCCAAAGTCGAAGCCCAGTAGCCTAGTAGCCCACTTTTTTTTTTTTATGAATTCTATCTTGTCTTAGTAATTTGCTTAAATCGAGTAAAAAATATTGTGACCCTAAAAGCTGACTCTTTGACCAAAGGGGAAAGTAATTGATTTGGAGTAACAAAAATAAAAAATTTTCTCTCTCCCTGTCTCGGCACAAACTTCTCAAAATTCTCTCTTTGAGTCTCATATAGCCAAAAGTTGTTAAAATTCTCTTTTTTCTCTCTCACATATTGTCAAAATTCTTCAAATTATCAGGCACTTTTGCGTCTCATATTACCGTCTGTCGTACTCTCTCTATTCTGCAACATCATACAACCGTCACCATGATAGTTTTTCTCTCTCTCATCGTTGTGTTGCCTCGCATCGGTCTCTCTCTCTCTCAGTCTCCTTGTGTTTGTTTCTTATTCTTTCTTGCACTCTCGATCTCTCAATCAAGGAATTTGATCTAAATAACATTCTCTTGCGGCCACACTTTTTGTCTTGTTTCTCTCTCGCATGCTGTCTCTCTCTTAGTCTTCCCATAACTGATAAGTTTTCTCTTTTTATTATATTCCCTTGCGAAGACTAGTTTGTACATTAAAATAAAAACATTTATGTAGGTGTTGTTAAATAGTCATCTACCATGTATAAGTCTTGATAAATGATAATAAGTCTATTTTATGTGAGTGTTGTTAATAAGAACGAGAGAAAATAAAGCTTGGGTACAAGAGTAAAAAAGATATAAAAAAAAGGAATATCAAAGACAGAGATGGTTGTGCAAATTTTGTTTTATTTTATCTTTATTTCACATTGATCTTTCATTGCATTGAGTCATGATATTGTTTATTTTACTTTGTGGACTTTGATGCATCTTATGGTAATTGTTCATATTTGGCTCAAGGTTTGAATCATAATAATTTTATTTTTTATTTTTTATAGATGGAAAACAATAGTGTAAGTGGATGTGCAAATAGCTCTAGTAATTATAATACATCGAAATCGCCATTGCCTGCACAACCTGTATTTAAGAAGAAGAAACCTAGTAAATCAAACCACCTGTATTTAAGAAGAAGAAACCTAGTAAATCAATCGTGTGAGATCATTTTACAAGATTAAAGAACTATAATAAGAGGGGTAAGTGCAACTATTGTTATAAGGAGTACGATTGTGATACTAATTCTTGTGGAACTTGCACGTACTGGAAGGACTTGAAAAATCAGTGTAGAAAGTACCCATCTAAGGTGGAAGACAAAGACAAACCACTCTAAGTTTTCAACCTTCAATAGATGGAAAGCGTGGTAGTAATATTGTCATTATGAATGAGTTGTCATTTAAATTCGTAGAGAATGAGGGATTCAGATTGTTTTGTAGTACTGCATGTTCTAAGTTTGACCGTCCATCAAGAGTAACCGTTGTTAGAGATATATTTCAACTCTATCTAAAAGAAAAAAGAAGTTGAAAGATTTTTGAGTCATACATTCGAAGAGGGTTTATCTTAACACTGATACATGGATTTCGTTACAAAACATTAATTACATGTAATCACAACACATTTTATTGATTCAAAATGAAATTTGGATAAAAAAATTCTCAAATTTTGCCAAGATACTAACCATAAGGGAGAGACTGTTGTCAAGATTATTGAGAGTTTTATTTGAATGAAAAATATTTGAATGGAAAATCAAAAAGGTTTTCTCTATCACGGTTAATAATGGAAGTTCTAATGATATAATTATTTCATATATTATGAAAAGGCTTAGAAGTTGGAATTCACTCGTCTTAAAGAGAAATAGTAAACATTAGGTGTTGTGTTCACATAATTAACTTGAAGGGATTGGGCTCACATAATTAACTTGATTGGGGATGAAAGGCATAAAGAAATGCATGACTTTATTTAAATCATCCCTTAAAGAGATTGACAAAATTTAAATATTGTGTTGAACAAAAAAAATTGAATGTAAAACACTTTGTTTGGATGCGCACATTGTCAGACTTGATGGAATTCCATTTATTTGATGTTTGATCCTCCCTTGAAATTTGAAAAAGCTTTCAAATATATTAGAGGAGAAGAATTAGATTTTGTTTGCGGAGAAAGATTTTGCTATTTTTATGTTTTAGTTATTAAATATCAATCATTGATATGATCTTCTCCCGATAAATATGATTTATGTCACATTCTTTCATCAGTCGCGCTGACACGTCCCTTTTTGTCTTTCATCAGCAATCTAACCTTATCTATTTGCTTCTTTATGTTGATGACATTATTGTTACCAGCAACAACTCATCTCTTATTAACAGCTTTACTCGCAAGCTTCATTCTGAGTTTGCTACCAAAGATTTGGGTTCTCTCAGTTACTTTCTTAGTCTTGAAGCTTCACCCACTCCTGATGGTCTCTTTATCAGTCAGTTAAAATATGCTCGAGATATTCTTACTCGTGCTCAGTTGCTCGATAGCAAACCAGTTCATACTCCCATGGTTGTTTCTCAACACCTGACTGCTGATGGTTCTCCTTTCTCTGATCCTACTCTCTACAGATCTCTTGTTGGCGCCCTTCAGTACTTGACTATTACGCGTCCAGATATTGCCTATGCTGTCAATTCTGTCAGTCAATTCTTGCATGCCCCTACTGCAGATCACTTTCTTGCTGTCAAACGTATTCTTCGCTATGTCAAAGGAACACTCCACTTTGGTCTTACCTTTCGTCCATCCACTGTTCCTAGTACGCTAGTCGCTTATTCGGATGCTGACTGGGCTGGTTGTCCCGATACTCGTCGTTCTACATCCGGCTATTCTATTTATCTTGGTAACAATCTCATTTCTTGGAGTGCCAAAAAGCAACCTACTGTATCACGCTCCAGCTGTGAATCTGAGTATCGTGCTCTTGCCACAACTGCTGCTGAACTTCTTTGGGTTACGCATCTTTTGCATGACCTCAAGGTCCCTATTTCACAACAGCTCTTACTCTTATGTGACAACAAAAGTGCTATTTTTTGAGCTCTAATCCTGTTTCTCACAAGCGGGCCAAACATGTTGAACTAGATTATCATTTCCTTCGAGAACTTGTTATCGCTGGCAAACTTCGCACACAATATGTACCCTCTCATCTCCAAGTTGCTGACATCTTCACAAAGAGTATTTCTCGACCTCTCTTTGAATTTTTCAAATCCAAGCTTCATGTTCGTTCAAATCCGACGCTCAGCTTGTGGGGGGTGTTAAGGATAGTTGACCATTCATTATAAGGCAAGATATTTGCCTTACATTACGTGTTACCATATTTGCCCTTTTATTAAATGCAAATATATTGTATTCATTTATTATTCTTTCCTTTTATCGTTATTTCCTTATTATTTGTAATTTACCTTATTTCTGTATTCTGTAAATGATTATAAATAAGAGAACTCTCACCACCATTTGAGTGTGGTGGATTAATCAAACATTCACAGTACTCCTAGGCCTAGCTTGGTCGAGCACAACGTATTACACGTCGTCGTACACCACAGAACAGAAAAGGGCCCGCATGATATCATGGCGAACATAAATATCGTATTTCATTCTTTCGTAACATAAACGAGAAGTATCTCAATGCAAGTGACATACATATATGCATACGTCCCTTAACATACCTAACATGGCAATACATATGCATGGCTAACATCATATATACGTTTCTTACATTACATGGCATATCACATAACTTACATTACATGGCATATTACACGACATGAAAATACATTCCAGTTCCATAAACATTTCATGACATGACTCGATAATACTACATGTATCTATGGCATCGATCGAAATTTTCATGGCATATAATACTAACAGATCAACTATCTTTTCATAGCATAAACAGTCAACCATCAAAATCATCTATAACTTTTCATAGCATAAACAGTCAACATAACCCATAACTTTTCGTAGCGTAAATAGTCACATAATTCATACATCATATAGTCATATTACATAAAATATAGTGCATGCATAGGCCATAGGGCATGCACCATCATACAACACGTAGTAAGCTAACTCCAACAGTAAGGTCACTTACCTCGATGGCCTTGATCGAAGTCACTCACAACAAGCTAATTCCAACGGTTAATTACATCTTATAATAACCACATAAAAATTTAGGAACCTTTCATAACATACATACCTACATCTCATAACATGCTAAATCTCACTATTTATCAAGATAAACTCTTTGACGATTAGGAACCATACTGACCTCGAATGACAAAAATAAGGGCAAAAAAAATTTTGGGAGGGCCAAAAACCTTGGAATCGATATATTATAGTGATGCCAAGCCACCGAGCCGACCAACTAAGCCGCCAAGTTGGGCCGTGGGAATTGACGAAGCCGAGCCGACGTACCCGCCAAGCTGAGCCGAAAGTACGCGCGCGGAGCCAAGAGCGGAGCTGCAGGCGCGCGTCTGTGTTGGGTCAAAACACACACGGCCCATGTTCATCCGTGGGCTGGTTCAGAGGCCGAATGACCTGACCCAACTTTGCATCTCCTTCGCCAGAAACCTCACGAAAACCCTAATCAATGATGCACCGCCTCCGCCGACGACATAGTCTTCTCCATTTCCAGCGACGATCACGTGGCGTCCTCCGATTTCAACGGTCTACCTTCCTCGACGCAGCGATCCCGACGTCGATGTTTACTTCCACTTGATTCTTCCTTCGAAACAGCAACGTTAATCGATTTCGAGAAATCACAGAAAAACCCGCAAACCAATCCACACACTTTTGCCCCTAATACTCTCAATTTTCCCGTTCTTTCAGTCACCCTCGGACACATAAACGAGTTTGGAGAGCAAAAGTTGTTTATCAAGGAAAAAGAACGGTTGAATATAGGAATTTAAAGAGTCTCCTAACATTTCCATTAAGTAATAACTTTCTTGTTGGAAATGGCGCATCTAATAGATGCATGGCATAATATCTTTTCATTTTTTGGGGCAAAAATAAAATCTCAACATAAAATCTAAAAGAAATAAAATCTAAACCCTTNTCAGTACTTGACTATTACGCGTCCAGATATTGCCTATGCTGTCAATTCTGTCAGTCAATTCTTGCATGCCCCTACTGCAGATCACTTTCTTGCTGTCAAACGTATTCTTCGCTATGTCAAAGGAACACTCCACTTTGGTCTTACCTTTCGTCCATCCACTGTTCCTAGTACGCTAGTCGCTTATTCGGATGCTGACTAGGCTGGTTGTCCTAATACTCGTCGTTCTACATCCGGCTATTCTATTTATCTTGGTAACAATCTCATTTCTTGGAGTGCCAAAAAGCAACCTACTCTATCACGCTCCAGCTGTGAATTTGAGTATCGTGCTCTTGCCACAACTGCTGCTGAACTTCTTTGGGTTACGCATCTTTTGCATGACCTCAAGGTCCCTATTTCACAGCAGCTCTTACTCTTATGTGACAACAAAAGTGCTATTTTTTGAGCTCTAATCCTGTTTCTCACAAGCGGGCCAAACATGTTGAACTAGATTATCATTTCCTTCGAGAACTTGTTATCGCTGGCAAACTTCGCACACAATATGTACCCTCTCATCTCCAAGTTGCTGACATCTTCACAAAAAGTATTTCTCGACCTCTCTTTGAATTTTTCAAATCCAAGCTTCATGTTCGTTCAAATCCGACGCTCAGCTTGCGGGGGGTGTTAAGGATAGTTGACCATTCATTATAAGGCAAAATATTTGCCTTACATTACGGGTTACCATATTTGCCCTTTTATTAAATGCAAATATATTGTATTCATTTATTATTCTTTCCTTTTATCGTTATTTCCTTATTATTTGTAATTTACCTTATTTCTGTATTCTGTAAATGATTATAAATAAGAGAACTCTCACCACCATTTGAGTGTGGTGGATTAATCAAACATTCACAGTACTCCTAGGCCTAGCTTGGTCGAGCACAACGTATTACACGTCGTCGTACACCACAGAACAGAAAAGGGCCTGCATGATATCATGGCGAACATAAATATCGTATTTCATTCTTTCGTAACATAAACGAGAAGTATCTCAATGCAAGTGACATACATATATGCATACGTCCCTTAACATACCTAACATGGCAATACATAAGCATGGCTAACATCAGATATACGTTTCTTACATTACATGGCATATCACATAACTTACATTACATGGCATATTACACGACATGAAAATACATTCCAGTTCCATAAACATTTCATGACATGACTCGATAATACTACATGTATCTATGGCATCGATCGAAATTTTCATGGCATATAATACTAACAGATCAACTATCTTTTCATAGCATAAACAGTCAACCATCAAAATCATCTATAACTTTTCATAGCATAAACAGTCAACATAACCCATAACTTTTCGTAGCGTAAATAGTCACATAATTCATACATCATATAGTCATATTACATAAAATATAGTGCATGCATAGGCCACAGGGCATGCACCATCATACAACACGTAGTAAGTTAACTCCAACAGTAAGGTCACTTACCTCGATGGCCTTGATCGAAGTCACTCACAACAAGCTAATTCCAACGGTTAATTACATCTTATAATAACCACATAAAAATTTAGGAACCTTTCATAACATACATACCTACATCTCATAACATGCTAAATCTCACTATTTATCAAGATAAACTCCCAACACAATCTGTCTTTTGACGATTAGGAACCATACTGACCTCGAATGACAAAAATAAGGGCAAAAACAATTTTGGGAGGGCCAAAAACCTTGGAATCGATATATTATAGTGATGCCAAGCCACCGAGCCGACCAACTAAGCCGCCAAGTTGGGCCGTGGGAATTGACGAAGCCGAGCCGACGTACCCGCCAAGCTGAGCCGAAAGTACGCGTGCGGAGCCAAGAGCGGAGCTGCAGGCGCGCGTCTGTGTTGGGTCAAAACACACACGGCCCATGTTCATCCGTGGGCTGGTTCAGAGGCCGAATGACCTGACCCAACTTTGCATCTCCTTCGCCAGAAACCTCACGAAAACCCTAATCAATGATGCACCGCCTCCGCCGACGACATAGTCTTCTCCATTTCCAGCGACGATCACGTGGCGTCCTCCGATTTCAACGGTCTACCTTCCTCGACGCAGCGATCCCGACGTCGATGTTTACTTCCACTTGATTCTTCCTTCGAAACAGCAACGTTAATCGATTTCGAGAAATCACAGAAAAACCCGCAAACCAATCCACACACTTTTGCCCCTAATACTCTCAATTTTTCCGTTCTTTCAGTCACCCTCGGACACATAAACGAGTTTGGAGAGCAAAAGTTGTTCAAGGAAAAAGAACGGTTGAATATAGGAATTTAAAGAGTCTCCTAACATTTCCATTAAGTAATAACTTTCTTGTCGGAAATGGCACCTTTTCCGGCCAGAATAGATGCATGGCATAATATTTTTCATTTTTTGGGGCAAAAATAAAATCTCAACATAAAATCTAAAAGAAATAAAATCTAAACCCTTACCATCATCTACCCAAAATTTATAACCATCTAAAAATTAATAAAACTTGATTCATCTTTAATGTGGGTTATTTTTCACATCTTCCCAAAGTTCATATTGCTTGATTGAGATGTCTTGATTCATATCATTGGCGTTTATCTAGAGAGACTATGAAGTTAGAACACAGAAATTCTTAGTGATTGAGGTCTTGCTTGAAACCTTAAGATTTCTTAGTTCTTGTTTTCAGATGATTTCCTTTCCATACATTATTGTTATTTAGATTATTCTTTGCAAACTCCATCCAAAATAAAGGCTTGATTTACCCTAGAGTTAGTTTTATTGTTTAGGGATCCCAAGATCTTAAACATTAAGAAGTTTTGATAAATTTATTGTGTTTAAATCCTTTTGCTTTTCTTGAGCTTCTGCATGTTTTCAAAAGCCCACATCTTGCACATTTGTAGTAACGATTCTCTAATGTCCAATTTGAAAAGTTGGGTCATTACACAACTAATATTTCAATGGCTACAATTATTCATAAACCAATGTTAGAAAATTCAAGTATTTAAACTCTTGGGATATCAACTAAAGTTGGAGAATTCAAGTATTTAAACTCTGAAGTATCAGCAAAGGACCGACAAAACATCAACAATATTCAAAATCTTTGAAATGTGGAGGATGAAAAACTCAAATTGTTGAGTAGAAAAGGGAGCAACTCATGACCAATATTTTCCTCTCTGGTATGTTGGTGGGCCATTCTTTCAGGAAAGAAAATGAAAATTTATGGGTTCAGCTGATTAGAGTGTTCTTATGGCACATATGGTCCACAAAGCTTTTATCTAACTTCTTCCTTTTATAGGTTTCTTGAAATGGTTATCATTCATGCTCTAAGCTGGTGTAAATGCTACTTTTCTCCTTTCACAAGCTTTTATCTAACTTCGTTTAGAATTGGGGTTTCCTCCTTTTTGTATATTCCATCTACATTCCTAAGTAAAGTATATGTGATATATGTAAGGACTTCTAAAAGTGTTAGGAACCCCGACTCCCCACAATGGTACGATATTGTCTACTTTGAGCATAAGCTCTCATGGCTTTGCTTTAGACTTCCCCAAAAGGCCGAAGATGTATTCCATACTTATAAACCCATGATCCTTCCCTAAATTAGCCAATATAGGACTCCCTCCCAACCATCCTCAACAAAGACATGGTGTAAGATCAATTATAGACACATCAAGATCAGTCTAAACCAGACCTAAACAGAAAAGAGAAGTTCATCAAAAAGTTAGTCAGTAGATCACCTGAGGCACTATGGACCCTAAGAGTTCCAAAGTGAAGTCAAAAGATGCGCCGTGCAGCCCCTTCGCTGAGAAGCTGAAAACCCCGTGAGGTTCACACTTGACAGAAATATCTTTGGCATCAGGTAAAGCAACAGTGAGATAAAGCTTATCAGAACGCTGAGCCCATAGAACCGCCGGGTTCCGGCTACTGCATACACGAGAAAATCTATGGTGATGACTTGATTACTACCTTCTTCTACCAAGGTGATCAAAACCCCAACTCCATCCATTCCAACCCACATTTACCAGTCTTGCAACCATTCAAACATATTACAGACAACATCATCTACAAGCATCGGTCCAGAAAAAAAGAAAAAATCATTCCAAAAACAAGAATCCAAATTAAAGAAGATAAAACGTCACATTGTTCTAAGCGCAACAAAGTTGAAGAGGAAGAAACAAGACGATGCAGGAAGAGGTAAAATGGCGAATAATCAGAATCAGAAATGGCTAAAGATAATCAAATGCACGACTGGAACATGTGAAGAAACAGTAAAATTAACAGAAAAATACCTCATTCTGAGGACGACAGAGGAGAAAAGGAGGGGATTGATCCTTAGAAAGGATGTTGAAGACAATCGAGAGAGACCCTTCTCGGTTACACTGGGAGGAGTAGGAGCCTGAATTTAAATTTGAAGTCCACCCTGGGGCTTCGTGCATAATTGTTTAACCACATTTTTGGTCGGAGGAAGATTGGATTCTTTTGGATTTTAAGTTCTCTTCCTTTGGCTGGTTATGAACACAAATTTGAAAGTTGGGACAAGGGAATGGGATATAAAATTTCAAAGGACCACAACCCCTGATCGTAAAACTAACACCCAAGACGTCTCCACTATAATTGTGTATGACTGTGCCAACTCTCGGTGCTTCCCAACCTCGACGAGTACTCAGCAGTCACAAAGAAAAGTAGAATTTGGTGATTATAAACATACTTAGTAAGCAATCTTCCCGAGGCTTTAATCTCATCCCTACCTAATTAGTTGTCATAGGCTTCTCTCTGGGTCCTAAAAAGTGTAAACCTTCATTCAACAGTTATCTAAGTTTCTAGGGAGGTTTAGAAGTTTCAATCAGTTCTCTTACTTGTCACTAACCTCGAGATGTTCACCGTTTTTGGCAGCACGGTTCTACTGGATGGCGTAAAAGGTGAAACTATCATTTTTGTTCTTCCTAACTTAGTTTAACTTACATTGTCTTGTAAGTGGATGACTAGTATCCTAGGTGGAGGTGCGAGTCATATATCGTAAAACAATATGGCTTTATCTCTCTAAATATTTTTGTGTAAGGTTAATTGGAGATCCTTCTACCGGAGCCATAAATTTAAAAAGTTTGGGGAGCAACCTCGTGTGTCGACCAAGTACTAAGTCTACATGTGTGGTCTCTTGTCCCCTCTCAAGATGGCTTTATAGCATAAAGACCCTATTCAAAAGACCCCCGAGCATTTTCACATGATAGTGGTATCTACTCACCTCAACGAAACTAGCTTCTATATACATACTGCTTGGTAGGGGCGCTATCAGGTTCGACTTAGGATCGTTGATAGTGTTAGGATCGATACCAGTTGTTAGCTCTAATATCAATTGTTAGGATCACTCAACAATGCACACATTCGATCAAGATGAACACAAAGAACAGGAGAGAGAAAATACAAGGAGGAATATTAGCTAATGGTTTTATTATAGATGACTTTAGGTTTGTACAACGAGAGAGAATACAGAAAATGGAGAGAAGTATATTTTGAGAGCACTACTTAATTTGGTATATATATAGTTTCAATTTACTAAATATAGCTTCCAAAGATTTAAATGTACGAGATATAATCTAACAAATATATCTCTATCAAATCTTTACCAAATCTCTATCATATATATCTCTATGACGTCTTTACGAAATATCTTCCAAATATATCTCTACTAGATCTAGGTATCAGACTTCATATCCCAATAATCTCCCACTTGGAGACTGATCCAGTCAACCGCAACAATCTCCAATTAGAGACGGGTCCAGTCAACCCCAACAATCTCCCACTTGGAGACTAATCTAGTCAACCAAGAATTTCATTCTCAATCTATACATACCAACTAAGGCTTTGCACAACCTCAATGTTCCAACATCAACATAAAATGTTTGCTAGATTCTTTGGACCCTCTATCTTCTCCAAACACATCACCATCTTCAACTAACCTCCGAGTGAAATGGTATCGCCTTCTGTGTTTTGAATGATAGATCGGGTTCCTCGTCAATTGCATGACACTCTAACTATCGACCTGAAGAATCTTCTCGTGCTGCTTATTACCTAATTCTTCTAGATAGTCTATCATCCATATCATCTTCTTTCCAGTTTCAGCTAATGCCACGTACTCAGCCTCAGCAGATGAAAGAGCAACGCATTTCTGAAGCCTAGACATCCCATCATCCGTAACTTGCTCCCACATAGTTGTATCCTCCAACTGTAGGGTCTCATCAAGGGGCTTTCATTTCCCTTCATCAGTCACCAACCGATAGTGTAAAGAAGATACATACCTATCTGGTAATTTGATGGCTCTGGATGATCTTTTCAACACCTGCTTAGGTGTTACTTGCTCCTCTTTCGGTTCTTCAGCAACAGTCTTAGGAGTTTCTTGAGTATCAGCTACAACATCATTAGGTGAATCTTTCAGCAACTCAACCTCAACCTCAACCTCAACTCCAACTTGCTTCACCTCTGGTTCCTCAGCAAGAGTCTCAGGAGTTTCTTGAATATCCGCTACAACATCACTATGTGAATCTTTCAGCAACTCAACCTCAACTCCCACTTGCTTCACCTCTGGTTTCTCAGCAACAGTCTTAGGAGTTTCTTGAGTATCTTATACAACATCACTCTGTGAATTGTTCTGCAACTCAACCTCACCTCCCATTTGCTTCGTTGTCCCGATACTTTTCTTCAATTCTCTGACAGTCTTTATGAAGCTAACTCGTTTCTGTTTGCTCATAACACAGTTCACACAAGGACTCATATCAACAGATTTTAGAAGTTCTTGTTAAGGATATTTAGTAATAAATTATAGTTTACCATATATATTTGATATTTTATTATAAGGCAAATATCTAATATTTGCCTTATTATCATAGGTATCTTTCCATTTATTGTTATTTCCATTTATTACTATTTCCATATCCTTGTAATTTATTTGATTATAAATAAGATAACTTTCACACCATTTAGGTGTGGTGGATTAATCAAACATTCACATGGTATCAGAGCCCTCTCGGTTTAACAACCCCGATCCTTTCTTTTCAATGGCTTTTGAATCCTCTAATCTTCTTCTCCACCACCCCTGCTGGTTTTGATGCCGCAGGGGCAGTCTTCATGACTGCCGTAGTCGGAGCCGATTGATTACTCTTCGGCTCCACCCTATTGACCTCCAAATCACCTTTCGTCATACTCTGTACATACAACCTCACCTTTTCCAACCCAATCGGTTTTCCCCTTGGCCAATATAGTCTCTCTCATTTTCTTCCCAATCAACCTTCATCCTTCACATAAACCCTAACCTAAACCTATCAACCTTTTGCAGAGATTTATCTTCGGAATCTGGGTGCCGCACTGGCCTATTCGCCAACCAAGTTTCCGCCGCCCTTCCTGCCAAAATTGGCTTCTTCGCCCGATGAGGCGACTCTTCTGACTGCCCTTCTGGCCAAAATTGGCTCCTTCGCCCAATGTGGCGACTCTTCCGGCTTCAGCATTGTCTTTGTCCCTTGCTCTAGGTTTCCCCTTCTACTTCTTGGGGTTAGAAATATTCTCACCAGAGCCAAGGCAGCATCGTCGCTAAGTGACAATCCCTCTTCATGGGTTAGACATATTCTCGCCGAAACCAAGGCAGCATCGCCGCTGAGCGGCGATCCCTCTGCAATTTTTGATGGCCAAGAACCGGGTTGTTAGCATCTTCATGAAAAGTGTTTCTCAACCTCTTTGAATTTTTCAGATTCAAGCTTCACGTGCGTTTAAATCCGACGCTTAGCTTGCGGTGGGGTGTTAAGGATATTTAGTAATAAATTATAGTTTACCATATATATTTGATATTTTATTATAAGGCAAATATCTAATATTTGCCTTATTATCATAGGTATCTTTCCATTTATTGTTATTTCCATTTATTACTATTTTCATATCCTTGTAATTTATTTGATTATAAATAAGATAACTTTCACACCATTTAGGTGTGGTGGATTAATCAAACATTCACAGTTCTAAAACTTCTTTTGCAGCTGACATCTTCATTCCTTTAACATTCATATGACCAAGTCTATTGTGCCATATACTTGAATTTGAAGTACTCTCAACAACAGCAACTCTGTTCATACACCCTGCAGTGGTGTATAAAGTTCCAGATTTTGTGCCACGTGCTACCACCATAACACTCTTCACAATTTTCCATGAACTCTTACCAAACTTTGTTGCATAACCTGTGCTATCCAACTGACCAATAGAGATCAGGTTCTTCTTGAGACTAAGAATATATCTGACATCCTTTAATGTCCACTGATTTCCTGCCGGAGTTTTTATGCAGACATCCCATTTTCCTTCGATCTTCAAATCTTTGTTGTTGGCAAGATACACCTTCTTGAAACTTCCCGACTTAAAATTTCGAAACAACTCTTTATTTGGAGACGAATGAAAAGATGCACCCGAATCCAAAATCCAGAATTCAATCGGACTGTCCACGCTGAAGATTAGAGCATCCCCAATGTCTTTTGCTGAATGTATCGAATCATCGTCATTCTCTGATTTGTGATTCTGCTTCCTCTTTGTACAATCTGCCCGAAAGTGACTTTTTTCTCCACAACACCAACACTTTACATTTGGTTTGTTTGAAGATTTTTCTCGGTTCCTTGATTTTGATCACCCATTGTTTGGGGCCTTTGATTTACTTATTCCCCGTTGGTCAACACTAAGAGCACTACCAGATGAATTTCCAAGTTCTCGTTTACGAATACTTTCGCTGAGAACTACATCTCGAATTTCATCAAACTTTAGTTTATCAGATCCTCGGAAATTGCTGATTACGTCAACAACAGTATCCCACGACTCGGGTAAAGATGACATCAAAATCAATGCTTTAATTTCATCCTCGAAATTAATTTCCACCGAACTTAGTTGACTTACGATCATATTGAATTCATTTATATGGTCCACAACAGATCCACCTTCAGACATCTGTAGATTGAACAATGTCTGCATCAACACCTTGTTCATTGCCGACGGTTTTTCGTACATATTCTACAACGCCTTCAACAGATCTAACGTTATCTTCTCCTTGATGATGTTGAACGCCACGTTTCTGGATAGCGTCAACCAGGTCATCCCTAAGGCTTGTCGATCCTTGAGCTTCCACTGTTCCGTGGTCATGGTATCCGGCTTCACCTCCAACAGGGGTTTGTGAAGATCTTTCTGGTACAACTAATCTTCAATCTGCATCTTCCAGAAATCGAAATCGGATTCATCGAACTTCTCAATTTCAATCTTTGAACTTTCTATCTTCACAGATCATGGTGACTTTCGCCTCGCTCTGATACCAGTTGTTAGGATCAATACCAATTGTTAGCTTTGATACCAATTGTTAGGATCACTCAACAACGCACACACTCGATCAAGATGAACACAAAGAATAGGAGAGAGAAAATACAAGGAGGAATATTTGCTAAAGGTTTTATTATTGATGATTTCAAGGATGTAACAATAGAGAATACACAAAATGAGGAGAAGTACATTTTGAGATCACTAAGTAGGTTATATATATGGTTTCAATTTACTGGATATAAATATAGCTTCCAAAGATTTAAACTTACTACCTATAATCTAACAAATATATCTCTACCAAATATTTACCAAATCTCTACCATATATATCTCTATCATATCTTTACGAAATATCTTTCAAATATATATCTACCAGATCTAGGCATCAGGCTCCATATCCCACTAGATAGCCTAATGGTATGGTGTACTAGAGAAAATAGAAGGTAGAGACTAGTGATATCGTTCACACCGCTATTAGGCCTAGTAAGCTTATTTAGTATTCCCTAAGTGTCATAGAGGTTAACTAAATTCTTAGAGCGTCTAGGCGGTTAAATCTCGAACTTCATTTTCAAGACTTTCTAGACTAGCTCCTCGAAGCTAATATGGTTTTGAGTTTACTAGGGTCTTGACCTAGTAGAGACATAATTTAGTAGGTCAAAACTTGCTAATATATATATCCAAACTGAGTCAACTTAAGCACCACTCATCAACTGGTTGAGGCATTATATCATTGACTTAAAGGCTAAAGGCTTATTGTTGAACTAAAATACACGTGCGCTAACCCGTTAGCTTTTTGCTTTAGAAAATTGAATAGACTGAACTAAACTTCGAACATTTAGTACCGATTGAATCGATTAGTTTTAATTACTTCAATTTTATTTTCTTTTGATCACAACTAGCACAGCTACTTTTAAAGTAGAACATTGACTTCAAAACTTGATTCCATTGTTTTTTGTTTTCCTCCAACATTGATTCTATCTTAATGTTAGCAGGAAAAGTTGATGGAAAATGACTTCAATGTTATTCATACCGATGGCATTGGTTTATGAATTGAAAATGAAGGTGAAGGGACTGGATCATCGTGGGCGGAGTAGGTCGTCGGCGAAGATGGTGGGGAGCTGGCTATTTTCCTCATCTTCCTCGTCTTCGATGGATCGGCGGGGGAGATGGAGAGGCTCTAAGTGATGGGGAGATGGGGCAGTCTCCGTCGGAAGGTCGTAATTGGAAGCAAAACTGCTCAAATTGATTGCATTATGAGCGGAGGTGGAGGCTGAGACAGAGATGGAGGAGTTGTTGGAGTATGCGGGCTGCAGCTGCACTCCCACTTGCGGTGGCTGTGAGTTCTGAATTGCACTTGCAAATGCCAACCTGCTGCTTATTAATTGACTTTGAACCGCCGCAAGCTCCGCTTGCAGAGATGCCACCTGAAATTGATAAATATATTTCAATTTTAATTTTTCTAAATATTTTTCGAAACAATTCTTAGAAATAATACTGAATAATTTTAAAACAGAAAATATTTTTAAAATTTTTAAATTTAGCCAGCTAAATTAATGTGTTTAAAGGAGTATAAAAGTTTATAAATATTATTTTCCTTCAAAATTTAGAAATGGATAAATTATAATTTAAAATTGGTTTTATTTAGCATCATTATAATTTTATTAAAATTTTGCGTAAATATCTTCGTTATTGGTAAGGAAGCAACAACAAAATTTACGAACTTATCTATAATTTGTCTTGAAAAATATGCATCAATAAATAATATGTTATAAAATATTGTTAGTTTAAAAAATCACAGGAAAAAGAAGACCTGTTGTTGAAGGGCAAGTACAGTTGAGACACAGCCATAGACAGGGTCGGAGAGTCTAGCCTGAGCTTCATAAGAAATGGTAACGACGGCGTCGTTTCGGCGACTGAGCGGAATATGCAGCAGCAGCTTCGATACATTACTCGCTCCAAACACCTTATGCACGGCGGCAAAGCGAGCAACGCCCTGATCGGAGGCAAAATGCGGTGCAAAGATGCAGCCATTGACGCATTTTCTACGGAGAAACTTGCAGGCACCACAGGGAGCGGTGGTAGCCCCGATGTCGGTAGGGGTGGCGGAGCTGGTGTCGGTGTTGGTAGTGGAGGAGGTACGTTTGCCAAGGTCTTTCCGGCGAGGGAATTGGTGATCAGCATCAGCCATGTGAAGGCAATGTAGAAGGAATTATTGTAGGGATTGGTTTTATAAAGAGAGAGGGCCACGTTAGTCTCGTGGGAAAGGTTGGCGAAAATGAGGAAGTTTCTTTTGAATAATCGCTTTCTAGAGACGTTATGAATGGGTTGGTGAAGGGAGGGAAATGTGAAGAGCGGGGTGGTGTGAGATGCACGTGCAAAGGGAGTGACTTCTTCTTCTCTTCTCTCTCTCTCTCTCTCTCCCTCTCTAATATAACGTTTAGTTTTCCATTCCTTTAACGGTAGATGATATAATGATGAAGAAATGACCACAAGGTTTGTGCTGTCCTTGACGTGTGGGATGGATGATCATGGAGTTTGTGCAACCTTTTACACAATACAATACCAAAATTAAGACCAAGGCTCCAATATTTTCGGATGGATTAGGTTGGTAATCCAAACAACTTGATTTGTTTTACAACTCAATCTAATTTTCTATCTTAAGTTGGGTTATCAAGTGTCTGACCATGGGCATTGTGAGGAGTGTGATATAAAAGAATCAATATAGAATCAGTCGAGCTATGTAGGTCGGTTTTTGTCCAATAACCCACTTAAGGTCATGCTCACACCACGAAGCTCATAACTTACGGTCGACCTAGACACACTACAGTAATCCATGACCGAATAACCTCTACGGCCCAAATGCACAAGGTTAGGAAACACAATTCATGACTCCCACACTTGACTAGAAGTCCGCACCTCAACCCGGTTCATGACCCGTGCGCGTCATCTCCCCCTAGCGACACGTGTCACTGTTTGTAATCGCCGACTCCTTGGCTTATGCGGCAACGTTAACGACTTGATGGCTCTACAACTAAAAAATCTATCTATCTGGCACGACTAGGTATAGACAATTTGATACCATCCCCTACTTTTTTTACTATCCCGGAGCTGAAATTGACTTTTTTAAGGCTATTAGGGTCAATATGATGTCCGATTGCTTAAATTCAAGTTGAATGAAGTTAGAAAAGGTGAAGGATATGTTATATGATTGATAAGATAAGGAACCACTACAAGGGGAGTAAGATTCGGATTACCTTGTTGATCGAATATCTCAAACACTTGTTTGAGATTCGAATCACTCCACAAGCAAGATCGATCATGTCTAGCTTGAATGATTCTTGTTAATCAAATATCTCAAGGCAAGAACACTTCCATGAGATTCGAATCACTCCACAAGCAAGATTGATCATGTCGAGCTTGAATGATTCTACATGCAACCTAAACTACATAGAATTGCAAAGAAACCTAGCCATTGGCTAAAGAAGAGCATAAATGCTTCTTTTTACTATATTTTTCAAGTCCCTTACACATACAACATACATGGCTTTATATAGCCTCAAAATGAAACTACTAAAGTCATTCCAAGAGTTGTAACATTCATACTTAATGGCCATAATTAACCATTATGTAATTGTAACCTATAGTAAATAAAGTCTAAAAATACATAAATGAAATACAATAACTCTAAATTGTAACCCACCAAAATTTATAACAATCAAACTTCATTCTTCTTCAATGTGGCATGAATTGAAACATCTTTTGATAATTTTGACAACCTTTTCTTCACATCTTCATTGAAGTATATTGTATGATTGATGTCTTTTGGTTCATATCAATGATGTCCTATTGCGTAATATGATATGGGTATGTTGAAGGATATGCTATATGCATAATATGATATAACACGATGTATGACAAGCATGATACATAGTAAATATGTTTTGACATGATATACAACCCCGAAATATATTTTAAAGTTATGTTATAAAAATGATACGATATGAAACAAAATGGAAGGGGTTGTTTATATGGTTTCATACATGAAAAATGTTGGGACCTCATGCATCATTGTATCTTACATGCGTAGGGGAATTATCCCCTTTACGATGAGTACGGACCCTGTTATGGAAAAAAAAATGATCATTGTATTTATCATAATGCTACAATGGTTACTATTCCTACCGAGTGTTTGACAATAGCACCATAGAATGCTAGCCTGACCAGGCAAGGGGCCCAAGAGGTGTGCGAATCGACTAGTAGTTCATACTCGCACATATGGGCCGAGTGTAGAATAGTAAATGCACATTCGATGACCCATTAGGATAGTTACCCAAGGGAATTCGATTTTAAATGATAGGTCCCATTCATGATTGCATGTGCTTGCATCCAACACCAATAGTGAGATCATTTACTGAATATTTTTTTAAAATACTAAAACCACGTGCTACTTCTATTTTTCAGGTAAAGGCAAGACACCCTGAACGGTTGACGGTGACATCACAACTTTAAAGACCATGACACATGCATAGTGTAATCGTATTTAATTTCGTAAACTATAGGTAAGTATAGGGTATTTCTGTTTTATTTTTTACTTGTGTCTATTTTAATTTTTCGTTGTTTTATTTTAAAAACCTTTTATTAAACATGTAAGTCCATGACAATGTTTTATGAATATGTTTCAAATGATTAATTCTGCATAAAACAGTTAAGTTATGTACATGGTAGCAACTTTAGGTTAGTAAAAATCTAGCTTGTTACAGTTGATATTAGAGCTCTAGTTATAAATTCTATAGACTAGCCTACGAGATAGGTTTGGCATGTGTATACTAGGATTGCTTACTATTATATTAATGATTGCCAAATTGTCTACTTATGATGATATGTAATATGATGCAAATTACTATAGTGAATAGTAGACTTGAGGAAAACAATATTTGTTTTAGAAGCATGTCGCCTAGAGGACGTCGAGGAAGAGGACGACTCCCTATTAGAGAAAGGGGTAGTGGTGAAGGAAGCCAACCCTGCAAGGGCTCAGTAACTTGTACAGATGTAGTTGCGTCACTAGTGAATACGATGTGTGAATCATTCCACACCATGATGCAAACAATAGTGGCCACCCAACAAGCCAATAGAGCTCGCAATATAAACGAGGGGCAAGATAGTTATGAGATTTCAAGCGGTATGTCCCGCGTACCTTCAGCGGAATTGCGGGAGACCCAATAGAGGCACAGGTATGCCATCGTCAATGGAGACGATTTTCTTATTAATGGATTGCTTAGATGATCAAAAGGTGTCCCTTGCATCATTCATACTGAAAGAAGACACAAAATTGTGGTAGATGGATAACCAAGAAATACTTAGCCTCGATGGAAGTGCAATACCATGGTCTCGCTTCAAAGAGGTATTCTTGAAGCAATATTACCCAAAGGTAGTCCAACTCAGAAAACAACAAGAGTTTACCCATCTGACCCAGGATGTACGTTCTGTGGATGACGCGAGGGAATTCATGAGGTTGAAGCAATTTGTGTCGTCAATAGTGGATACAGAACTGAACATGGTTGAGAGGTTCATCATAGGCCTGAATTCAGAAATTCGTAGAATGGTGGAACCCATAGATCCTACCACGTATGAAGCTAACTTGAAGGCATCTAAGGCCATGGAAAAACCTAGATAAGAGGTACATCGAGAGTGAGTCATCACTATCGGCCACAAAAGATGGTACGAATAGATAAACTCACATCGACAACCACCAGCACGTAAAGCTTGGTACGCTGATAGACACCCTCCTCAATATGCAAAAAAATATCCCATAGACCAAGAAAGAGGCCAAGAAGGTGAGAAACCACTGTGTCATGAATGTGGGAAACAACACTGGGGCAGATGTATGGTCAGATCTAGGACTTGTTTTCGGTTTGGTCACGAAGGTCACATTGTTAAATACTGTATTGCGAAGAGGACAAAAAACCCCATCGATCCACCAAGAAGCCGAGGTGGAGCAAAGAGACCCATGTAGACCTGTTAATGGTCATATTTACTTGAGGAAAAAAAAATGAGAATGACCTTTACCCAGTTGAGATTCACCCAAGATTTATGTGAAGATAGATCTGATCAATAAGGTTGACTCGGATTTCAAAGGACGAAATCGAACTTTAATTAAAGATATATTCGTGACAATGACTTAAGCTAGCCAGGTAAGTGACCTTAATATTGGCATGGTTATATTTTGATGTTGACATGTGCCTTGTGGTTCTGCACGTGTCATATATATTGATATGAGCGAATTTTCTGTGGATCGATATGCTTCCTATATGTTATGTATATGTTATAATATGTGAATTGTATGATAATAGTTGTTGTACGATGTGTTCAAGGATATGTTTGAGATAGGATACAAGAAGGATGCACAAAACGAAACGTGACGATAAGAGTAAAATACGTTCACGAATAGTTTAGGTTAGGTTACATACCGGAGTGATATGGATAAAAGAGATTGATGGAAGAATACGGTTAGATTATGGGTAGAAAGGGATAGGTTTGTGATAGATTGATAGAACGATAGCGTTAGGTTAAGTTCTTGTGATAATATGACTAAGGTACGCTCACGTAATGATATGTTTGTGATAGATATAAGAACGTTAAGACTATGATAAGTTAGAGAATGATATGACTATGAAGTGTTTACGTTATTACTTGTTTATGATATGATACATTGTGATGCAATATGTCATGGTATGATGTGTATATGATGAAATGCTATGTTAAAAGCATAGAACGTTATGTTAGGTCTCTTAAATTGTGTGTATACAACATAATATGAATGACATGAAATTAGATAATGACATGAAATATAACCCCGTTAGAATTATGTATGATTTGACTATAGAATAATGAGAAACGATATGATATGAATGATGAACGATATCTGAAACGATATGAAAAATGATATGATATGTACTTAATGCTAGCGGGGTTGTATTAAAGGATAATGAAATTGTAGAAGTAGTGGGGACCTCATGCATTATGTGTGTTCATGCATTAAAGGATACCCCTATCCCATCACGAGGATACGGACGCGTACTTCCAATGGCAGGACAACTGATCGTTATGCTTTGTATAGCTCTGCCGTGACAGTCACTAGTTCTAACTGGTCCCAGCATAAGAGGCTCCTAGAGTATGCCCACCAGATAAGGAAAGTGGCCCAGTGGTGTGCGAACTAGCTAGTGAGCCCATACTCGCACGTATGGGTTGTGTGTAGAGTATATGGTACACGTCCACGATTACCCGTTAGGACAACACCATAGGGAAAACGAAACGAAAGTTAGGTCCCATTCATTTCATTACATGTAATTGTTGCATTTAACCTCAATAGTGGGGTCACTTCCTTGTTGAGTATTTCTTTAAATACTCAAACCATGTGCTACTACATTCTTCATGTTAAGGCAAGGCATTCCTGTACGGCTGATGACGACATCGCAACTCGAGATTATGGTACATGCATAGGATAGTGGTATTTATTTTCTTAAACTTAGGCTAGAATGGGATGTTTTTAACTTAAATGCTTATTTATTTTATTTCAGGTCTTTTGTTGTGTCGTTTTAAAGATGTTTCGCAACAAGTAAGTCCATGGTTGTGTTTTAAGTTAAAGATTATATTTTATGTAATTTAAATGAAGTCTTCCGCATTCAATGTTTATGGTACGTATACAGTAGCGACCTTAAATTAAGTAAAAAATTTTGGGTCGTTACAAGGTAAGAGCGTATGCATCCACCAGTATGGACACTAACAAATCGGACATAGTGGTGAGAGGTACACTATCCATCATGGGACATTACACTTTAACGATATTTGATTCAGACTCTATGTGTTCATTCATATGTGTCATTTGTTAATCAAGTCGGGTTCGAACTAGAACCTCTATTGAGTGTGTTAACTTTTAGTACCCAGCGGGGTAGACTTAGTTTCTAGAGTTAGGGTAAAAGATGGGCAAGTAATAATAGCCGGACAAACTTTAAACGTAGACCTAATAATTGTTAGCATGACGGATTTTGACGTAATACTATGGATGGATTGGTTAGCTGAAAACTATGTTAGTATATATTGTTACAAGAAGAATGTAGTATTCTCATTGCCACCAGGATTTAGTTTTAAGTTCAAGAGCGCATGTACTAGAGTTACCCCTAAACTAGTTTCGATGATGAATGCCAAAAAACTAATCCAACAAGGAGAGTGGACAAAATTAGCTTGTGCAATAGATACAAAAAGGGAAAGAGAAGACTATGGATACAGTACCATTAGTGAGTGAATTCCCGAACATCTTTTCAAAGGATTCACTAGGAATTCCCCCTTTTAGAACAGTAGGATTTGACATAGAACTTGAACTAGGAACTAGTCCCATTTCTAAAGTTTCTTACCGTGTGGTGTCAGCAGAATTGAAGGAACTTAAGGTGTAGTTATAAGATCTACTAGACCAAAGCTTCATTCGCCCTAGCGTGTCCCCTTAGGATGCGCCGGTACTGTTTGTTAAGAAGAAGGATAATTCGATACGTTGTTTGAATTCACAAAAAATGCACAAAACTCTACCCGTACTTCAATTTGGATCTCCTCGTACAAGCATATCTGCTTCTTGATTCTTTCACTAAGTTTGTAGAGCTTTCCACAACGAAGCTACTGTTAATTACTTTTGAAGTTATTGTCAATTACTATTAAAACAAGGGTAAAATTGAACGGACCTTTTTTTTCTTTTTTTCTTTTTTGTTGTTGTTGTTTACTTTACTACTTTTGAAAAGTTTGAGTTTTGAAATTTTGGGAACCAAGCCACCGATCACTCTTAAATAAGTAGTCACCTTGGATTTTTCATAAGAAATAATGTGGGAATAATGTTAGAATACTTTGAAACTATGATAATGACATTGTATGTTAAAAAAGATCATACTTAGATATCTGAAACATGATTTTCGAACTACGATTGGTCGAAATGACTGATACACTGAAATGAGTCCCTAAGCCTATTTGTTAAACCTAGATTGGTTAATTCGATTATGTTGAGTATGAGATAAGTAGATTGATTGTTTTACTTTGATTTACGTGATTTATGCTTACTTATATGCTCTATAAAGTATAAATGTGAACTTTGTTAGGGTCACACAACAACGCACACGCTCGATCTAGATGAACACAAAAAACAGGATAGAGAAAAGTGCAAGGAGAACTCTGGCTAAAAAGATTTTTTTTTAATTGATGACTTCACGCATGTACAGTAAGAGAGAATTATAGAGAATACAGAAAGTACATTTTCAAAGCTCTACGGAACGTGATATATATATAGTTCAGTTTACTATATATAGTTTTACCAGATTTAACCATCTACTTGATGGTGTTAATATAACACATGCGGTAGCAATTTGGATCTTAGTCACTTTTAGAACATCAATTATAGTAAATAACTAGCATGTTCATAAGTAATAAAACTTAATGAATTTGAATACTAACCTTTTGTAGTTCAAATTCATTTTTCTTCACGAACCGGTCTCAAACCACCACTAGTGTCTTCTCCACTATCCTTCGGTCTTAGAACGGGATTGTGGAATCGGGTGAGTAACTAAATTTGGGAGGGATTTAGTATATATGAAGAGAAAGCTTGTGAGAATTTTCTCAAGGTCTTTTTCAAGGAAGAAGACCTTCCATATACCATGATCACTCTATTTAAAGAGTGATGATTGCATGTTCATGCAAATTTGAGATCACCAAATTTCGACACTCAAATTTCACTCAAATGTGTGGGATTTTGTGGCAAGCACATGTTTGAGTTAACCAAATTTTGGCACTCAAAATTCCTGGATTTTTCCATTAAATGAAGTCAACATTTTGATTTTCTTCCTTTTAATTCAATAATTAATTTGAATAATTAATTTCAAATTAAAGTAACATTAAATGATTAATTTAAACTATTTAATTAATATTTAATATTAATTCAAATGCCAATCCCAATCAATTCCGACACATAATTGATTAAGATATTTAAATCTTATTTAAATATCTCAAATTCTCTCTTTTTGATTAATTCGTAAATAAAACAAAAATGCAGTTAAATATATCGTATATATGTAGCGCATATTCCCTGATTTGAATTCGAACACTTCGAACTCACTCATCACACTGTTCTATGGTTTAGTCCGATATGAACTAGCAGAGGGACCTAATGGACCTATAGATCATGAGCTCCAACGATCCAAGATTAACTGGTAAAACTTATTAACCTTGTTAACCAACATTCGTTAACTACTAGGACACTCCACTATAGCCTAGCAGTTGCACTCCCCTCACTATAGATATATTTCTGTCCATTTGATATAACCATGATTAGTAAGTCGATCCTTCACAGGTTGTTCATAATTAGAGCTGGGTCAATTAGCCGTTTTACCCCTGAAGTTACTTCTTGTTCCTTATGTCCCACTGATCCTCTTGTGAACAATTGGTTTGTGGTTCAACTAGTAAACCAAATCCCTCTCAGGCCAATGAGTGGGTGGGGCCCCTTGTTCAAGACCTGGAGTCAGTACTTAAGGGAACTACCTCTCTTCTATCCCTAAAAGTGGGTAGGAGCGAATTCCATCTTGCACCCCACGTCCCCAGCTATTCACCCAATCTTACCTCTGAAATGGGAGGCCTATTGAGTCGGCGAACTCGAGCCACTCTCACCCATGCAAATCTAAGGATAATTCTGAATGAACAGGAGTTCATGGTTAGCTTAGGATTAAGATCGAGTTACCTAGGTCATCGAATGAAAAGAAAATCAGTCTCAACAGTAAACGACATTATAAAGAGAGAGTGATTTTCTTCATGGTCCGATCTTATGCAATACTCATTGCATAAGACGCCCCCACTCACATGTCTCCACCTGTACAATTTAGTGATCATATTGTTTATATCATATACAAAAGTGAGCCGCATCCATAGTGTCTCCAGAATAAGGTACTCAGCCTTATCCTTATACTATAGATCATTTTGACTATATACTTGAACTTGATCCACTTTTATGTCTCTACATATAATTCAAGTAATCATACTATAGTCAGAGTGTTCTTTGTTTATTGGATTTAGATTAATGATCGTAAAGTTCACTTTATTCAATAATAACTTTATTTTAAATAGAATATGTCTTTGTTTAGAAACTATGAGTTTTAAGACATAAAACCCAACACTACTATATATAGCTATTTACCATATATAGCTTTGCCGGATATAGCTTTACCAAATATAGCTTTACCGGATATAGCTTTATCGGATATAACCGTTGACCAAGATATAAATAAGCAACAGACTCCATAACCTAACAATTCTCCCACTTGTAGACTGATCTAGTCAACCAAGAATTTCATTCTCAAACGACCTTGAGCATCTTCATGGCACCATATCAATTGAGGCTTTGCACAACCTCAATATTCCAACATCAACACATTTTGTCAACATGTTTGCTGGATTCTTTGCACCCTTTATCTTCTCCAAACACATCCCCATCTTTCACTAACCTGCAAGTAAAATGGTATCGTCTTCTGTGTTTTCTCTTTAAATGATAGACCGGGTTCCTTCGCCAACTGTATGACACTTTGACTATCTCTAGAAAGAGTATCTTCGTCTACTTCTTGCTCATTCTTCCAGATAGTCAGTCATCCATATCGTCTTCTTTCCAGATTCAGCTATTGCCACATACTCAGTCTCAGTACAACTCATTTTTGAAGCCTAGACGTCCCATCATCCATGGCTTGCTCCCACTTGGTTGTATACTCCAACTGTAGGGCCTCCTCAAAAGGTTGTGGTTCCCATTCATCAGCAACAGATAGTGAAATGAAGGTACATACATATCTGGTACTCTGATAGTACAAGATGATCTTCTCAACACCGGTTCAGGTGTCACTTGCTCTACTGCTGGTTCCTCTGCAACAACCTTAGAAGTTTGTTGAGTATCTGCTACAAGATCATTAGGTGATTTTTTCCGCAACTCAACCTCAACTTCCACTTGCTTTGTTGTCTTGGAACCTTGCTCCACATCTGGTTCCATTTTCAACCGCACTTTCTTCAATTCTCTGGAGATCCTTGTGAAGCTAACTCGTTTCTGCTTACTCATAACGTAGTTCTCACAACGACCCACATCAACAGATTTCAGACCTTCTAAAACTCCTTTCGCAGTCAGCCTCTTCATTCCTTTCGCGCTCATATGTTCGAGTCTATTGTGCCGTAGACTTGAATTTGAAGCACTCTCAGCAACAGCAGCTATGTTCATACACCCTGCAGTGGTGTATAAGGTTCCAGATTTTGAGCCACGTGCTACCACCATAACACCCTTCATAATCTTCCAAGAACTCTTTCCTAACTTTGATCAATAGAGATCAGGTTCCTTTTGAGTCCAGGAATATATCTGACATCCTTTAATGTCCACTGATTTCCTGTCGGAGTTTTTATGCAGACATCTCCTTTTCCTTTAATCTCCAAATCTTTGTTGTCTGCAAGATACACCTTCTCAAAATTTTCAGACTTGAAATTCCTGAACAACTCTTTATTTGGAGACGAATGAAAAGATGCACCTGAATCCAAAATCCAGGATTCAATCGAACTGTCCGCGCTAAGGATTAGAGCATCCCCAATGTCTTTTGCTGAATTTATAGAATCATCATTATCTCCAGATTTTTTATTTTCTTTTTTGGTCTTGTACAACTTGTCTGAAAGTGACCTTTTTCTCCACAATTCCAACACGTTACGTTTGGTCTATTTGGAGATTTTTCTCGGTTCTTTGATTTTGATCGCCCTTTGTTTGGGCCCTTCGGTTTACTTCTTCCCCGTTGGTCAACACTGAGAGCACTACTAGATGAATTTCCAATTTCTCGTTTGCGAGTAATTTCGCTGAGAACTATATCTCGAATTTCATCAAACTTCAGTTTATCAGATCCTCGCGAACTGTTGATTGCGGCAACAATAGTATCCCACGACTCGGGTAAAGATGACATCAAAATCAATGTTTTAATTTCATCCTCGAAATTAATTTCCATCGAATTCAGTTGACTTACGATCATATTGAATTCATTTATATGATTAACAAAAGATCCACCTTCAGACATCTGTAGGTTGAACAATCTCCATATCAAATACACCTTATTCATAGCCGACGGTTTTTCGTACATATTTGACAGCGCTTTCATCAGATCTGATGTTGTCTTCTCCTTAATGATGTTAAAAGCCACGTTTCTAAATAGTGTCAACTGGATCATCCCTAAGGCTTTTCGATCCTTGAGCTCCACTGCTCCGTGGTCATGGTATCCGGCTTCACCCCCAATAGAGGTTCGTGAAGATCTTTCTGGTACAGATAATCTTCAATCTGCATCTTCTAGAAACCGAAATCGGATCCATCGAACTTCTCAATTCCAATCTTTGAACTTTCCATCTTCACAGATCGTGGTGAATTTCGCCTAGCTCTGATACCAGTTGTTATGGTCGCACAACAACACACACGCTCGATCTAGATGAACACAAAGAATAGGATAGAGAAAAGTGCAAGGAGAACTCTGGCTAAAAGGATTTTCTTGCACTGCTTCCGACCTAATTTAGGGAATGATCATGAGTTTATAAGTGAAGAATACTAACTCCATTGGTATGAGGCCTTTTGGGGAAGCTCAAAACAAAGCCATGAGAGCTTATGCTCAAAGTGGACAATATCATACCATTGTGGAGAGTCGTGTTCGTCTAACAAACTTTTGACTGTGATTAGGGTCTGTATGCCTTTAATGAACCAACATGTTTGCACTTTTGATTTTTGCTCGAATGATTTAACGTGTTTAGTGTGACAAATGACTAAGTGTCCTATATGGTGTTTTGAGCTAGAATATGGTCCAAAGATATGTGCAGACTTGAGTAGGACATGATGGATTACATGAACCGTAGAAGACCCTTAAAGATTGACCATGACGAGTTAAAAACATTTTCATAACCTTAGCAGTGCCTTGTAAGAATTATTATGGTTAACTAGCTAATTTTAGTAGCGAACGTCTTGATTAGTTGGAGTTTACTTGTATACCGAGGGCATACCTAGATTGGTCCCGTTTGGTTAGGGCCTTGATATAAGAACCTAATGATAAACTCGATGAGATTCAAATGTACCGCATGTGGAAAGGAACTCACGACCTCCCAAAGGGCTCTCGCTTTGCAAACTAGCATATAGGAGAGAGGCTTTCCAAAACCTTTTTTTTTTTTAAAGATTAAAATACTTTAATACTACTTTTGAATTCCTATATTTTTGAAATATGGTACTAATTACTCTTTCCCGGTCTAATAATAAATATATATATTATATATATATATATATATTTTTTTTTTGTCTAAAAGTATTAACCAAACCTTTGAGAGAAGAAGACTATTAATAAAATTTTGGAAAGTTAAAAAATATTTTTTCAAACTTTAAAAAAATTTTATTGAAATGCTCGAAAATTAATTAGAAACAAATTATTAACTATTTTCATTAAGAAAAACTATAACTATATGGTTAATTTTAAATTTATAACTATATGGGTAATTTTTAACTTAAAACTTCTAAAAGTCCAAACATAAACTCCACGTATTTTTATTAATTAACATTTTTTTTAATTTTTTTAATTATTATTATTATTATTTAAATTCACATTTTTAAATGAAATTTAAACCGAAATGGAAAAGGCCCGTTAGCCCACAGCCCATATTGTGAAAAAAGCCGGAAAACAGGAGTACATCTTAACCCGCAGGTTCAGTCGACAACTCCAGCCGCCTCACCTCAAACGCTCGCTCTCATTTCACTCCAACGGCGACGGCACCAGCAGCCTGCGGCGAAGTCTCTGTCTCTGTCTCTTCAACCTCTACGGCCGTCTCGACGGAACTCACCTTCTACGAATTGATCTAAATCGGTCCAATACCCATTCAGATTTCTCCACTAAAACCCTCCCTTAAGCCCTTCCGTTCATCCCTCTCCGCCCAATGCTACGCTTCTACCACTCCCCTACTCTCTCAAGAGTCCTCCTCCTCCGGCGGTTTTCCTCCGCTGCCACCGCCACCGCTCCACCCCTCGATTCCGATCCCGAACCTTCATTTTCGTACTTGGAGGGTTTTCCGAGGCCAGATCCGAAGTTCGCCGAGACAATCCTCGCCATTCCGCGCTCCATCTCCGGAAAAAACATTTCCGTTAAAGAGCGCAAGGTTGGCCGCACTCCAAGCATCGTGTTCGAGCAAGAGGACGGTCAGCATGGCGGAAATAAGCGTCTCATATCTGTACGGACTAATCAAGTTAGGAAGCTTGTAAATCATCTAGGTCGCTCTTTCTTCCTCTCCAGGCTTTTTGATCTCGAAGTTCGGTCCGAGTTCGAATCCGGGGATATTGTTGAGAAGGTTCGGGTTTTACCTCGGAAGGTACTCCATTATCTTGTCTGGATGGACTAAATTTCGCTTTGGATTTTTCATGAAATTTCCAACTTATTGAGTTTGTGAGATGATTTATGAGGAGGATTAGAATAATTGATTGTTTCATGGTGGTAAAGGAGCTGAGAGCATTGTGCGCACTGTAGTTTCAATCATCATTATATGTCATGTATTGTCTTGATTAATAAGAAGATAAGAAGATGGGTTTAGTTTAATTTTGTTTGTAAGTTAGTGTAAAATCTTGTGAGAATATTTATATAATATAATGCCCATTCTGAACTTGCACCATCCATGTTTGTTCAGATTCATCTTCATGCGGGAACAGATGCACCACTTAATGTTACTTTCATAAGGGCACCTTCACACGCTTTATTAAAAGTTGATGTACCTCTTGTTTTCCGAGGGGAAGATGTATGTCCTGGATTGAGGAAAGGTACTGCTGCAAGACTAAGTTCCTTTTATTTGATTTTCTTT
>NW_019272290.1:0-4899 GCF_002738345.1 Cucurbita maxima | reverse complement strand
ATATATATATATATATATATATATATATATATATATATATATATATATATATTTTGTCTAAAAGTATTAACCCAACCTTTGAGAGCAGAAGACTATTAATAAAATTTTGGAAAGTTAAAAAATATTTTTTCAAACTTTAAAAAAAATTTATTGAAATGTTCGAAAATTAATTAGAAACAAATTATTAACTATTTTCATTAAAAAAAAAACTATAACTATATGGTTAATTTTAAATTTATAACTATATGGGTAATTTTTAACTTAAAACTTCTAAAAGTCCAAACATAAACTCCACGTATTTTTATTAATTAACATTTTTTTTTTAATTTTTTTAATTATTATTATTATTATTTAAATTCACATTTTTAAATGAAATTTAAACCGAAATGGAAAAGGCCCGTTAGCCCACAGCCCATATTGTGAAAAAAGCCGGAAAACAGGAGTACATCTTAACCCGCAGGTTCAGTCGACAACTCCAGCCGCCTCACCTCAAACTCTCGCTCTCATTTCACTCCAACGGCGACGGCACCAGCAGCCTGCGGCGAAGTCTCTGTCTCTGTCTCTTCAACCTCTACGGCCGTCTCGACGGAACTCACCTTCTACGAATTGATCTAAATCGGTCCAATACCCCTTCAGATTTCTCCACTAAAACCCTCCCTTAAGCCCTTCCGTTCATCCCTCTCCGCCCAATGCTACGCTTCTACCACTCCCCTACTCTCTCAAGAGTCCTCCTCCTCCGGCGGTTTTCCTCCGCTGCCACCGCCACCGCTCCACCCCTCGATTCCGATCCCGAACCTTCATTTTCGTACTTGGAGGGTTTTCCGAAGCCAGATCCGAAGTTCGCCGAGACAATCCTCGCCATTCCGCGCTCCATCTCCGGAAAAAACATTTCCGCTAAAGAGCGCAAGGTTGGCCGCACTCCAAGCATCGTGTTCGAGCAAGAGGACGGTCAGCATGGCGGAAATAAGCGTCTCATATCTGTACGGACTAATCAAGTTAGGAAGCTTGTAAATCATCTAGGTCGCTCTTTCTTCCTCTCCAGGCTTTTTGATCTCGAAGTTCGGTCCGAGTTCGAATCCGGGGATATTGTTGAGAAGGTTCGGGTTTTACCTCGGAAGGTACTCCATTATCTTGTCTGGATGGACTAAATTTCGCTTTGGATTTTTCATGAAATTTCCAACTTATTGAGTTTGTGAGATGATTTATGAGGAGGATTAGAATAATTGATTGTTTCATGGTGGTAAAGGAGCTGAGAGCATTGTGCGCACTGGAGTTTCAATCATCATTATATGTCATGTATTGTCTTGATTAATAAGAAGATAAGAAGATGGGTTTAGTTTAATTTTGTTTGTAAGTTAGTGTAAAATCTTGTGAGAATATTTATATAATATAATGCCCATTCTGAACTTGCACCATCCATGTTTGTTCAGATTCATCTTCATGCGGGAACAGATGCACCACTTAATGTTACTTTCATAAGGGCACCTTCACACGCTTTATTAAAAGTTGATGTACCTCTTGTTTTCCGAGGGGAAGATGTATGTCCTGGATTGAGGAAAGGTACTGCTGCAAGACTAAGTTCCTTTTATTTGATTTTCTTTGAAGTCTATAAATGTTATGCAGTAATTTATAAGATTTGAAGATATAATAGCTTTTTGTTCGGGTGGGTTTTTGTGAGATCCCACATCGGTTGGGGAGGAGAACGAAACACCCTTTATAAGAGTGTGGAAACCTCTCTCTAGTGTTTTAAAAACCTTGAGGGGAAGCCCGAAAGGGAAGCCTAAAGAGGACAATATTTGTTTGTGGTGCGCTTGGGTTGTTATAAATGGTATCAGAGCCAGACACCCGGCGATGTGTTAGCGAGAAGGTTGAGCCCCCCGAAGGGGGGTGGACACAGGGCGGTGTGCCAGCAAAAATGTTGAATCCCGAGTGGGGTGGATTTGGGGGGTCCCACCTCAATTGGAGAAGGGAATGAGTGCTAGCGAGAACGTTGGGCCCTGAAGGGGGTGGATTGTGAGATCCCATATCGGTTGGGAGGAGAACAAAATATCCTTTCTAAGGATGTGGAAATAGCAGTTGCAGTTTTAAAAACATTTAAGGGGAAACCAGAACGGGAAAGCCCAAAGAGGACAATATTTGCTAGCAGTGGGCTTGGGCCGTTACAGATTTACATTGAAACTATCATTGACATGGGATTCTTGAATTCTCCAGCTAGATGGGGTTATGGATCTAAATATGTTAATATTACCAGAATTTAGCTTCTGTTAAATTGAAACATCAGGTTTGTTTTCTGATGGATCGAGTTTAAAGGATCTAGTTTCTGTTTCTGCATTGTTCTAGCATCTTGTTTCTGATTTTGTAGGGCATTTTTATATGTACTCCTTTTCTCATTACAAAAAATTCAGTAAAGGAAGTACTTGCATCTTGTTTCTGCATTCTTACTTTCTGAAAAGTTTCTGATTTACTTAAAAATGTTCTGGCATTCCTACGAAAAAAATTGCAGGCGTCGATCCTGATTATGTTATCTTCAAAGGAGAGAACAATTATATTCTTACTCCTGTAGTGAACATTTTTCTAATGTTTGAAAAATTTTACAGGATCTTATTTGAATACAATTAAGAGGACAGTTAAATACCTTTGCCCTGCCGATATTGTTCCTCCATTTATCGATGTCGATCTTAGTGAGTTAGATGTTGGCCAAAAATTGGTTATGGGTGACCTCAAGGTTCATCCTGCCTTGAAGCTTCTTCAGTCAAAGGATGAGCCTGTTTGTAAGATTGCGGGAGCCCGAGCTTCCGATCAACAAAGGAAATCAAAGTAACTCTGGACTATCAATGTCTTCTTAGTTGCTTTGGCATTAAAGCTTCTTCTGTTCAAGAAGACAAGGTTTGTAAGATTATGGGATCCAGGATCAGCCAAGAAGTCTTAATAAATCCCTCCAGATTTTGATCACCGTCGGTTTTAAATTTTTTCTCCCAATACTTTAGAAAGCCAAAGTACGTTGGTTGTTGTTGGTTCACTAGCATTTATTTGATCTCTATGTTCATGGAATGCTTGAACTCTTCTGATGAGCAAGAATATTATGATAACTTTTTAGAGGGAGTTTTTAGCTTAATTGGAGGAGGCATTTGTAACATATTATACATTATCTCCTTGAAATTGGTTTCCTGTTGCATTGGATAATGTTATTCAAGGGGCAAATGCTATTGGTTCCTAAATTTTAAGGAGCACTTGGTTGGGTTTTAGTAAGTTTTGTGGGTTTTTAAAATCAAACAATGTAGTCTATGGTCTTTGTTTGGGCGTCCCAATCAACTCGGCTTAACCGTGGCTTATGATCCTTGGAAGATATTGGAAGGATTCATAATGAAATCATATTGGGAGGATTTTAGCTTTTTTATTTTCTTTTCGTTTTTGGGAATCAATTTGGATGATATTGATAATTTTTTTTTTAGTAATTAATTATTTAATCTTTAATAGTAAGTTTGACGTATAAAAGAATTGTGTTCAAGTAACGACAATATGGATAATGTTGAGTGTTTTATCCTAGTAAAACTAGTGATACGATACTTCTTGTTATAAATGATTTGATCTATACTTCATAAATTGTTATAAATGATTTGATCTAACTAACTCAGGTAGAGATATATGAGTGAGGGTATTTAATCTATCTTCATAAATCTATTAATCAAAAAAATTAATATTTCACAGATGATCATATGTGACTAAATCTTAATCCCGAGTGAATTATGAACTTTTGCCTATTAATTGAAAAAATTAATATTTTACAGGATGATCATAAACAAGTTAAATCAAGTTAAGAATCACGAGAATAGAAGATTGAATCAATTGACAATTTCTAGAAAGATGCAAACGTAGGTGATGTCACTTGATTAAACTTAATTGGACCTTGTCAGTTTGATTGAATTGATTTTTTTTTTTTTATACCTTGGGACCATTTTGAGGTATTTTCCAATGAGAGTTTGATTTTCATCTAATTTCTAACTAATGGAATAGTTTGATGGAATTTCCAAAATTTTATTAAGAGACACCTAATTTTCACATATCACTCTTCACCAATAACTATTCATTAGGAGCAATTCAGTAGTCAATAGAGATTAGCTACATCTCGTTCATCCTTTTCCGTCAAGAATCGATGTGTTTGAAGGTAAAGTTCATAGATTTTTTTGCCTCAGTTTTTTCATAGATTCGTGAATTTTTTTTGGAATTAGATTCTAAATTTTTTATATGTTACCTGAGAAAAAGATTTCTCATAACTTCTATTAAAAAGTTCATAAGAAATTTATACTCGAAGTCAAAGGTCTAGACTGATATGCACCAAGAGAATCAATTAGCTCGAGGAGTTAATCCTAAATATCCTAGAAACGAGATATGAAATTTAAACTGCCTATATGCTAGTAAGAACCTAGTAGACCTTCACGACTTCCAAGAATGACTAAGGTAGCTAGCTCTCGAAGCTATTAACAGTGTGAACGGTGTTATCAAATTCTTCGTTACCCTTTCCACTTTCATACCTCTATTTTTTAGATAGACATAAGCCGATTAGGGAAATGCATCGAGACAACTAGGTGCCTCAACCTTTTGGAAATGGCTAGAGGTCTCTTAAACAGGACCTCTTTGCTATAAACCCGCTCTAACAACATAGTTACCTTAATTGTATTCAAATATACATATAATACATCTCAACTTTCGTTGAATCTAGCTTCATTGATTCAAATTCTAATCAAAGTCAAAACTATTAAAAAAAAAAACGACTCATTAATTTACATAACTAACTAATTAGATTGTTTTTGTTTTGTGGTAGTAAGAGTTAGAGTGTCAAAAATGGTTCTAATGGGAAGACCCAAGAGCTTGCAACACTCTTAAGAGCAAAGAGGTCAA
>NW_019272289.1:12887-58844 GCF_002738345.1 Cucurbita maxima | reverse complement strand
CTACCAACAGCATATCAAAAGTGTTGGATTTTACCTCCATAAAAAAAAAAAAACATCACACCCAATGCCTATGAAGCGTGAGTACACGTATAAAGCCTTGAAGGTTAGCCCCTATAACAATTCAACACACCGAACATCCGTGGAAAGTAGGAACGTGTATAAAGCGTGAGTATAAAAATATCATAAAACCCAATTCCCGTGAAAAGCGAATGTTCATTTTTAATGCTTTTATCGTTATGACTCTCATTTTTTTTTTTTTTTTTGGAACTAAAGCAAAAGAATGCTTATCTAAAACATTAAAATGAAGAGTTTTGATACTAGAGCAAGTACATTACACCAAGACATCCACCATGACCTTGTGTTTACAACCATCACCCATTAATTGTGAAAGTACATGTGGAGTGATCGGTTTGTTGTAATTTTTTTCTTGGGAGCTAAGCAAGATGAAAGAATGATTCCCACAAAATTTCAGATTTTTTTGACGACTGTAGCTATTTTTTCTAATTTCGTATTATTTAATATTTAAAAATTCATTAAAAAAAATTGGTTGGTTGAAAAATTATGAAACTAATTTCGTATTATTTAATATTTAAAAATTCATTAAAAAAAATTGGTTGGTTGAAAAATTATGAAACTTGATTTATAGATCCATTAGAATGTCCCATTAATGAATCAATCGAGTTCATGGAAAAAAACAATCTAAAACTTGAGATATTTGACCGTATGACGGCTCAGAAAAATCGTATCTAGGCCTGGCAGACCAAAAATGTCTCAAAATGTACTATATAGGGGGGTGACTAGTCTGCATGGGCTGGGTGTCACGGTCATGCTCGTCCAGGGCGTGTTACCCATGGCCGCATGCCCATGGCAAGCCAAACCCTTGTCATGTCTTTTCATTCTAGTGTTTTTACTTTTGTAGTTCTAGGGCGTATGACGCCTCAAAAATATCATGTCTAGGCCTGCCAGACATGAAATGCCTCATAATGTACTATAGGGGAATATGACCAGTTGTCAACTTCTCCCTACCCATGGTTATATATGCTAAGCCGTTGTTATCTCTCTCTTGCTTGCTTATATAACGTCTCTTTCAAAAATCTGGTTATATATGCTAAGCCGTTGTTATCTCTCTCTTGCTTGCTTATATAACGTCTCTTTCAAAAATCTCTCTTTCTAAAATCTCTCTCTACCCTCGTTTTCTAAAACCTTCTTTCAAAACCGAGGCTAAAGGCTCGATCATACGTCGCTTGGCCGTAGGCGACGCAAGAACAAATTGGCTTAGCTCACTTGTCGTTGGAAAGTGAGTGACGCACAATCGCTAGTCCGCTGCCTTTAAAAGTGCGATTGTGTCAAGTGGTATCAGAGCCTTATTAGCTCCGTGACACAGTAAAGACCGAAACCATGTCGGCGACAAAGTCGACACCCAAAGCACAAGCCGACCGGCTTACGCTAATAGAGGAGAAAATGTTGTTCCTCAAAGAAGTCCCTGACACCCTCCACTTCCTCGAAGCACGGGTGACCGAATTGAGTGAGAAAGTCGTAGAAATCGACGCAATGGGCAACCGCCTGGATGGGTTGCCAATCGCAGAATTGATGTTTCAAGTGACCTCGCTCGAAGAAAGAGTTGCTCCTACGAGCAGCCCAAAACCGTCTGGTAGTCCGGATAGCTCTGTCGCTCACAAGGAGGGACGTGGCGAAGAGTTCGACGTGCTACAAAATACAATGATGAGCTTGTTCAATGGACTAGCTGATGAGTTCAGAACAACAATCGATGACATCCAAGAAAGGATGGCCTCCATGGGCACTCGAATTGAAGTGACCATGAAAGCCGTGGAGAACGTCACGGCTGGACAAACAAATACAGGGTCCAACAAACTAAGATTCCCAGAACCTAGAGCCTTTAAAGGGAATCGGGACGCCAAAGAGTTAGAAAACTTCATCTTTGATGTCGAACAGTACTTCAAAGCCACAACGGCTTGTACTGACGACAAGAAGGTGACCGTAGCTTCGATGTATCTCACAGACGACGCCAAACTGTGGTGGCGTACGAAGGTGCAAGACATCGAGGATGGATTGTGCACCATTGACTCGTGGGAGGACCTTAAGAAAGAGTTGAGGGACCAGTTCCTCCCCGAAAACGCAGGACATTTAGCAATGGAAAAGCTAGTAGCCCTGAAACACACTGGAAGCATACGAGACTATGTCAGACAGTTCTCAACCCTGATGCTCGATATCAGGGGCACATCAGAGAAGGACAAGGTGTTCTTCTTTATAAATGGGTTGCAACCGTGGGCCAAAACAAAGCTACACGAGAACAAGGTCCAAACCCTAGCCGCCGCAATGGCCTGTGCCGAGAGACTCCTAGACTATGGGAACGAAGCGGGATCCCAAAGGAGAATAACACCAGCCCCAAACACTGGTGGCAAGCCATACAAACCACCAAGTCATCGAAATGGAAGCCCCAACAGGCCGAACGGAGGTAACGACAGACCAAGCGGATGGACGGATAGACCTCCACAGAATAACCAAGCAGGGACATCTCGAGGACCTTACCATCAAAGGAACCACCCGACGACGCCGTTACAATGCATGCTCTGTAAAGGTCCCCACAAGGTATCTTACTGTCCTCATCGGGCCTCTCTCACTGCGCTCCAAGTGTCCATTCAAGAGAGCAATGACGCAAAGGTTGAGACTATGCTTGACAAGAAGGAAGATCAAGACAATCCCCGAATGGGCGCACTTAAATTCTTGTCAGCTCTCCAACGGAAGGTCGAACCGAAGGAGATAGTAGAGAAAGGACTCATGTTCGTAGATGCGACAATAAATTTCCAACCGAATAGGAGCACTCTGATAGATTCAGGAGCGACCCACAACTTTATCGCTGATCAAGAAGCCCGAAGATTAGGACTCACTATAGGAAGGGACCCGGGAAAAATGAAAGCTGTCAACTCTGAGGCCTTGCCTATTGTGGGAGTTTTCAAAAGAGTCCCCTTCAAAATAGGGGATTGGACAGGAGAGCTAGATCTTGTCGTAGCTCGCATGGACGACTTTGACGTGGTACTTGGGATGGAGTTCCTCCTAGAACACAAAGTTATCCCAATGCCGCTGGCAAAATGCTTAGTGGTCACCGACCGCAACCCCACAGTAATACCTGCAAGCATCAAGCAACCGGGTAATCTTCGAATGATCTCGATCATACAATTGAAAAGGGGACTCGCACGAGAGGAACATACATTTATGGCCATACCACTGATGGAAGTAGCAACCACCGAAGAAACTGTCCCAAATGAAATCAATGAGGTACTAAACAGCTATGCTGACATAATGTCAGAGAGCTTACCCCAAACATTACCACCTCGTCGAGGTATTGATCACGAAATCGAACTCATTCCCGGGGTAAACTGCCAGCGAAGAACGCATACCGAATGGCTCTGCCCGAGCTAGCCGAATTAAGGAAACAACTTGATGAGTTGCTGAAGGCGGGATTCATCCGCCCGGAAAAAGCACCCTACGAAGCCCCCGTACTATTCCAGAAGAAGAAGGATGGGACGTTGCATCTGTGCATAGACTATAGAGCCTTAAACAAGGTGACGGTACGCAACAAATTTCCACTGCCGATAATATCCGACTTGTTCGACCAACTTCACGGGGCCAAGTACTTCACGAAGTTGGACTTACTATCAGGGTATTACCAAGTACGTATTGCCGAAGGGGACGAGCCCCAGACGACGTGCGTAACAAGATATGGGGCCTTCGAATTCCTAGTAATGCCCTTTAGCTTGACAAATGCTCCAGCTACTTTCTGCACGTTGATGAACCAAGTTTTCTACGAATACTTGGATCAGTTTGTCATAGTATACCTCGACGACATAGTGGTTTACAGCACAACCCTAGAGGAACACAAAGTGCACTTGAAGCTGGTGTTCGACAAGCTACGACAAAACCAACTGTATGTCAAGAAAGAGAAATGTGCATTCGCACAAACATGCATCAACTTCCTTGGACATGTCGTCAAATGTGGACAGATTAGTATGGATAGCGATAAGATAAAAGCTATCCAAGAATGGAAGGTTCCTACTTCCGTATCCGATTTGCGGTCCTTCTTAGGATTAGCCAACTACTATAGGCGGTTCGTCGAAGGGTTTTCACGACGAGCCGCCCCATTGAAAGAGCTGTTGAAGAAAGACCACCCTTGGTTGTGGTCAAATGATTGTCAAATGGCCTTTGAAGATCTGAAAACAACCATGATGTGGGGTCCTGTCCTCGGATTGGTAGATGTTACAAAGCCATTTGAAATAGAAACAGACGCTTCTGACTTTGCCCTAGGTGGGGTCCTTATTCAGGAAGGCCACCCCATTGCTTTCGAAAGTCGAAAGCTCAATGACGCCGAACGTAGATACATTGTCTCCGAAAAAAAAATGCTGACAGTAGTCCATTGCCTTCGAGTTTGGAGACAGTATCTCTTGGGATCACAGTTCGTAGTGAAGACGGATAATAGTGTCATTTGCCACTTCTTTGATCAACCAAAATTGACGGCAAAACAAGCCCGGTGGCAGGAGTCGTTGGCTAAATTCGACTTCAAGTTCAAACACAAAGCAGGAAAGAGTAATCAAGCAGCCGACGCACTGAGTCGGAAGGGCGAACATGCGGCCCTGTGCATGTTAGCCCATATTCACTCCAGTAAGATCGATGGATCGATGCGTGACATCATCAAGGAACATTTACATAAAGACCTATCGGCCAAAGCCGTCGTCGAACTAGCTAAAGCTAGGAAAACACGACAGTTTTGGGTTGAGGGAGACCTTCTGATAACAAAAGGAAACAGATTGAATGTCCAAAGAACGGGAGAACTGAGGAAGAAGCTCATTCAGGAATGTCATGATACCTTATGGGCTGACACCCTGGGTGGCAAAGAACATACGCTCTAATAAAAAAAGGAGTACTTCTGGCCAAACATGCGAGACGACATCATGCAATACATCAAGACGTGCCTCATCTGTCAACAGGACAAAGTCGAGAAAGCCAAAGTCTCAAGACTCTTGGAACCTCTACCTGTGCCGACAAGACCCTGGGAAAGTGTATCTCTGGACTTCATAACACCACCTCCCAAAAGTCGGGGAATATGACGCTATCTTGGTTATCGTAGAACGATTCTTAAAATATGTGACGTTCATCCCCACTCCCAAATTATGCTCGGCCGAACTCACAGCTCAACTATTTTTCAAATACATTGTAAAGTTATGGGGCATTTCGTCGAGCATCATCAGTGATCGGGATGGCAGATTCATTGGGACATTCTGGACCGAGTTATTCGCCTTCTTGGGAACAATCTTAAACATCTCCTCGAGTTACCACCCCCAAACCAATGGTCAGACAGAACGGTTCAATTGCTTGCTCGAAGAATACTTACGTCACTTCGTCGACGCTCGCCAGAAGAACTGGATACAACTGTTAGATGTCGCCCAATTTTGCTTCAATTGTCACACCAGCTCGTCTACGGGAAAGAGTCCCTTTGAAATTGTAAGTGGACGACAACCGGCCTTACCCCATATTATTGATCATCCTTATGCAGGGAAAAACCCTCAAGCTCACAACTTCACAAGAGAATGGAAGCAGACAACAGATATAGCCCGGACATATTTAGAGAAGGCTTCCAAGCATATGAAAAAGTGGGCAGACAAGAAACGTCGCCCCCTTCAATTCCGAGCAGGAGATTAAGTCCTCATCAAGCTGAAACCAGAACAGATCAGATTTCACAGCCGAAAGGACCAGAGACTAGTTCAAAAATATGAAGGCCCGGTTGAAGTCCTTAAAAAGATCGGGACTACCTCCTACCGAGTTGCACTACCCGCATGGATGAAAATCCACCCAGTAATTCATGTGAGCAACTTGAAGCCATACCACCCTGACCCAAACGACGACCAACGAAATGCAATCACAAGACCAAGCATCGATCTGAGGCAAAAAGAAACAAAAGAAGTAGAGGAGATCCTCGCTGACAGGATTAGGAAGATAGGAAGACCTGTACGGACGATTCGTGAATTCCTTGTCAAATGAAAGAATCTCCCTACAGAGGAAACAACCTGGGAACGCGCCGAAGATCTGAACTCCGCCGCCACCCACATTGCAAGGTTTGAAAGTAGTCAGTTGACAAGGTCGTCAACCAATTAAGTGGGGGAGGATGTCACGGTCATGCTCGTCCAGGGCGTGTTGCCCATGGCCGCATGCCCATGGCAAGCCAAACCTTTGTCATGTCTTTTCATTCTAGTGTTTTTACTTTTGTAGTTCTAGGGCATATGACGCCTCAAAAATATCATGTCTAGGCCTGCCAGACATGAAATGCCTCAGAATGTACTATAGGGGGATATGACTAGTTGTCAACTTCTCCCTACCCAAGGTTATATATGCTAAGCCGTTGTTATCTCTCTCTTGCTTGCTTATATAACGTCTCTTTCTAAAATCTCTCTCTACCCTCGTTTTCTAAAACCTTCTTTCAAAATCGAGGCTAGAGGCTCGATCATACGTCGCTTGGCCGTAGGCGACGCAAGAACAAATTGGCTTAGCTCACTTGTCGTTGGAAAGTGAGTGCCGCACAATCGCTAGTCCGCTGCCTTTAAAAGTGTGATTGTGTCACTGGGAACGGGGGTACCCCCATATCCTCCGCCACCCCCACGCCCCAAGCACTATGCGCCGCACATGGGCATATGCTTGGGTCGTCGAGGTGGTGGTCGGAGGTCGAGGGTGGTTGACGGAGATGGTGCGGTGGCGGAATGCGCACGGTGGGGCAGTGTCAAAACGTTCCCGCTCTCTGGCCAGCCCCACTCGTGTGCGCCCCGCTCGCTTGCCCCCGCGCGAGCTCTCTCAAGCCCCACCCCGCCCTTGTTCTCCAGCGCGCGTGCCCCTCCCCGCCCCGCCCCGCCCGCGTGTTTCCGCGCGCGCTTTCCCTCCGCCAGCATTCTCCCGCGCGCCCCATCCCGGCCCCTCCCGCGTTCTGCTGTGCGCGCTCCCGCTCCTACACCCCATCCCTCACCCAATAATTGTGAAAGTACGTGTGGAGTGGTCGGTTTGTTGTAATTTTTTTTCTGGGAGCTAAGAAACATGAAAACATGATTTCCACAAAATTTCAGAATTTTTTGACAACTCTAGCTATTTTTTCTAATTTCGTATTATTTAATATTTAAAAATTCATTAAAAAAAATTGGTTGGTTGAAAAATTATGAAACTTGATTTATAGATCCATTAGAATGTTCGATTCATGAATCAATCGAGTGCCTGGAAAAAAACATTCTAAAACTCGAGATATTCAACCATATGACGGCTCAGAAAAATCGTATCTAGGCCTGGCAGACCAAAAATGCCTAAAAATGTACTATATAGGGGGGTGACTAGTCTGCATCGGCTGGGCACAGGGGCGCCCCCTATATCTTCCGCCACCCCCACGCCCCAAGCACTATGTGCCGCACATGGGCATATGTTTGGGGTGTGGGGGTGGTGGTTGGCGGACGAGGGCGGTTGACGGCGGTGGTGCGGTGGCGAAACTTGCAGGGTGAGGTAGTTGTCGAGTGCGCCTTTGGGCGTGCAACATGAGCCTTGTTGAGATTGGAATAATGCGATGTTGCCTTCTAACTTGGGCTGGCTTGAGGATGGTTGATGGCTGGTACGATGATGAAACACGCAAGGTGGGGTGGAGACGGGTGCCTTTGGGCGTGCGGCATGAACCTCGTTGAGTGTGTGACGTTGTGGTGACGCTCGGCCAGCCTTGGGCCAGCCCTATGTTTTGAAGGCGTGTGGTGCCAGAACATGTTCGGCTGGTTGGAATTGGGTGCCTTTGGGCGTGCGACATGAGCCTCGTTGAGCACGGAACGTTGCAATGTTGCCTTCTAACTGGGAATCTCTAGTGTGAGGACTGTGGATGGCTGCTCGTACGATGATGAAACATGCAAGGTGGGGTGGAGCTGGGTGCCTTCGGGCATGCGACATGAACCTCGTTGAGTGTGGGACGTTGTTGTGGTATGCCTCCCTTCCTTGGGGCAGCCCTATGTTTTGAAGGCTGCGTGGTGGCAGAACATGCTCGGTGGGGCGATGTCAAATGACTTTGGGCGTGCGACATGAGACTTGTTGAGCATGGAATGTGGCCTTCTAACTTGGGCTGACTTGAGGATGGTGGATGGTCGGTACGACGGCAAAGCGTGCAAGGTGGGTGGAGTTGGGTGCCTTCGGGCGTCCAACATGAACCTCGTTGAGCGTGTGACGTTGTGGTGACACCGTCAGGCCATCCTTGGGGCAGCCCTATGTTTTGAAGGTGGCGTGTTGGCAGAACATGCATGGTGAGGCGGTGTCAAGTGCCTTTGGGCGTGCGACGTGAGCCTCGCTTTGCACTGAATGTTGCGATGTTGCCTTCTAACTTGGGCTGTCTCTAGGATGGTTGATGGCCTGACCGCGCACGACGCTTTGGGCTTGGCTTCGAATGATGATTTTGAACCCCCGCTTGCGGTGGATGTGAATAGTCGATCGTTGTCCAAGATTGTTTTAACGTTCGGCGCATGAGTGGCGATTTGGTTGCTTGGGTCACCCCGCACACCCCCGCATGCCCCCGTGCGCTCACCCCGCACTCCCCTCGCACACGCCAAGCCCCATCCTATGCTATGTGCGATACATGTCCTACCAACAGCATATCAAAAGTGTTGAATTTTACCTCCATAAAAAAAACATCACACCCAATGCCTATGAAGCATGAGTACACGTATAAAGCCTTGAAGGTTAGCCCCTATAACAATTAATCACACCGAACATCCGTGGAAAGTAAGAACGTGTATAAAGCCTGACTATAAAAATATCATCAAACCCAATTCCCGTGAAAAGTGAATGTCCAAGATTGTTTTAGCGTACGGCGCATGAGTGCTGATTTGGTTGCTTGGGTCTATAGGCTTGATGCTCGGGCATCAAACTGTAGGCGACATCTCCTCCTCATTGGTGTGTCCCAAAGTATTTTGAGTGACCGTAATCCATTGGTTCTTGCACAGATTACCTCATGCACCGGTAGCATCGAGTCTTGTTAGTCCCTTTCTATCAGCACTCTTGTTGGGTGCATGATGAACTTGAAAGCCCGCTTTGCACATATCGCTTCAACCTTTGAATGGCTTGTTGCGAAATGTGTCTCGGTTGCTTGCACTCTCGGATGTCGTGCATTTGGTGGCATGATGTGCTTGGGAAACCCCTCGAATAATGTTGCCTATGTATTGCTAAACGAAGCATGAAAGAATGACGCTTGCTCTTGCATTGCCACCAATATTGCCTCTCTCACACTCCATTTGGTGGGGGAGATGGTGAAATGTGGTGGCATGTGGTTTGCAACGTTGTGTTAGAATGCTACCTGGTTGATCCTGCTAGTAGACATATGCTTGTCTCAAAGATTAAGCCATGCATATGTAAGTATGAACTAATTCATACTGTGAAACTTCGAATGACTCATTAAATCAGTTATAGTTTGTTTGATGGTATTCGCTACTCGGATAACCGTAGTAATTCTAGAGCTAATACGTGCAACAAACCCCGACTTCTGGAAGGGATGCATTTATTAGATAAAAGGTCGACGCGGGCTCTGCCCGTTGCTCTGATGATTCATTCATGATAACTCGACGGATCGCACGGCCATCGTGCCGGCAACGCATCATTCAAATTTCTTCCCTATCAACTTTCGATGGTAGGATAGTGGCCTATTATGGTGGTGACGTGTGATGGAGAATTATGGTTTGATTCCGGAGAGGGAGCCTGAGAAACGGCTACCACATCCAAGGAAGGCACAGGCGCGCAAATTACCCAATCCTGACACGGGGAGGTAGTGACAATAAATAACAATACCAGGCTCTTCGAGTCTGGTAATTGGAATGAGTACAATCTAAATCCCTTAACGAGGATCAATTGGAGGGCAAGCCTGGTGCCAGCAGTCGCGGTAATTCCAGCTCCAATAGCATATATTTAAGTTGTTGCAGTTAAAAAACTCTAGTTGGACCTTGGGTTGGGTCGATCGGTCCACCTATGGTGAGCACCGATTGGCTCGTCCCTTCTGTCGGCGATGCGCTCCTGGCCTTAACTGGCCAGGTCGTGCCTCCGACGCTGTTACTTTGAAGAAATTAGAGTGCTCAAAGTAAGCCTACGCTCTGTATACATTAGCATGGGATAACATCATAGAATTTTAATCCTATTTTGTTGGCCTTCGGGATCGGAGTAATGATTAACAGGGACAGTTGGGAGAATTCGTATTTCATAGTCAGAGGTGAAATTCTTGGAATTTATGAAAGACGAACAACTACGAAAGCATTTGCCAAGGATGTTTTCATTAATCAAGAACGAAAGTTGGGGGCTCGAAGACGATCAGATACCGTCCTAGTCTCAACCATAAACGATGCCGACCAGGGATTGGCGGATGTTGCTTTAAGGACTCCGCCAGCACCTTATGAGAAATCAAAGTCTTAGGGTTCTGGGGGGAGTATGGTCGCAAGGCTGAAACTTAAAGGAATTGGCGAAAGGGCACCACCAGGAGTGGAGCCTGCGGCTTAATTTGACTCAACACGGGGAAACTTACCAGGTCCAGACATAGTAAGGATTGACATACTGAGATGAAAGAATATGGTTAGGATAGAGGTAGAAAGGAATATGTTTGTGATAGATTGGTAGAACGATAACGTTAGGATACGTTCCTGTGATGATATGACTAAGGTACGTTCATGTAACGATATGACTGTGATAGGTATAAAAACGTTAAAACTATGATGAGTTAGGAAACGATTTGACCACGAAGTGTTTACGATATGACATGTTTATAATACGATATATTGTAATGTGATATGTTAATTTTAGATTGTTTTGTGTGATTATTGAGGTAATTGAATCTCATTCAAATTTCAAATATATTTTTATTTAAGGTATCAAAAATACATTAATTGATACAATAAATAATATATTTTTTAATATATCTAATATATTAAGTATTAATTTGAACCTTTAAAATTAATATATTTTCTCCATTTATATTTAACATATCTAATATATTAAATATTAATTTAAACACTTCAAATTAAATATATTTTATCTATTTATTTAATATATCTAATATATTAAATATTAATTTAACATTTCAAATTAAATTTATTTTCTCCTTTATATTTAACATATTTAATATATTAAATATCAATGTGAACCCTTCAAATTTTCTTTCAAATAAATTGAACCTTTTAGCGTTATTAGCTAGCAATGGGACCTTATGGACCTACAAATTACAAGCTCCAATGATATAAAATTAATTAATCAAACTCTTTAATTAATCAACTTTCATTCATTAACTATAGGTCACTCCACTATAGATCTAGAGTTGCACTCTTACGTAGGATAAGTTATGTCCATTGATATAACCATTACAAGTAAATTGATCCTTCACGAGTTGTTCGTAATTACAACTGGGTCAAAAGTCCATTTTACTATTACATCTTTCACCTTAAGTACCACCGGTTCTCTAATAAACAATTTATTTATGATCCAACCATAAACTAAGTTTTTCTTGGGCCAATGACAGAGTGTGGCCCAATTGTTCATGTCCCAAAATCAATACTTAGATAACAACTTCATATATTCAAATTATATATAAGAAAAAGATTAAAAGATTAAATTATTCAAAATACCCACAAAATTAGATTATTTTAATTACACCCATGTTTTTAAATTTTCATTTTAACCGGTAAATTAAATATATATATATATATATTTCTCTATATTTTTAAAGAATTCTGTAAAAAAAAATAAATACATGAGAAATAAATAAAAATAATATAAAATTTTTTGGCAAAAAATTTAAGACAAAAATCTTTAAAGGTTGTTTTGAAAAAAAAAAAAAATTTAAAAATTACAACAAGTTCATTATTATTTTTTTTAATTTATCATTATTAAATTAAAATTTTTTAAAAATTATATAGATAGAGATGTAAACTTTTAAATATATAAAATGTCTCCATATTTACGATTTTAAGTATATTTAGAATTTAAATTTTTAATTCGGTGTCTAATGAAAATGTAAATAATAATTAATTAAAAATATATTTAAAATTACGAAAATAGTATTTATGAGTCAATAATCTAAAATTAATTTTCTAGGTTACCATAAGATTACAAAAAAAAAAAATTATAATTTCTTATTATTATAATTCTAACCAGAAAATTAATTTAAATATTAAAATATTACAAATTAATTTTTTTAAAAAAATTCATATACCAAGATTTTCATAACAATTATTATTATTTATCTTAATAATTTTGACAACTAAATTATAAAATAATATTTTAAAAAATAAAATTAAAAATTTCTTTTTGGACCATATTACTCCTCTTAAAATAATATTTAATGATTAAAAATTTCTCTATAATTGCCTCAAAAGGTCCAATATACCTACATTATTTGACCTTTTGAATAATAGTCCAGACGAACTTATGAAAATGAAACATTTTTTAATAGAAGACGTAAAACATATATTAGACATTCTCGAAATGGAAAAGAATTTTGCATAAATTGAAAATCCATTGGATTTTTTTGTAGAAAAACTTCAGAAAAAAAAAAAAAAGACGAAAATGAAGTTGGAATCTTTAACGGAATCCGTATACTCAAAATAAATCAAAAATTTCATTAAATATGTGTATCTAGGGGTAATTCACTTTGAAGCAACTATTCCCTAGATACACACGTCGTGATATTTTAGTGATATTTTATTTCACAATTGAATCAATTTAAAAAAGACCTAAAGTTAGGGATTTATCAATCGGTAATGTTGCTCCAATACCCAACCAAAGGGCTACTGCGGTACCAATCAAAAAGACGGTTGTCGCTACTGGACGACGAAATGGATTTTGGAATTTATTGACATTCTCCAAAAACGGTACAGTTAATAATCCTGCCGGCACGGAAACCATTAAAAGAACATCCAATAACTTATTTGGCACTGTACGAAGGATTTGAAACACGGGAAGGAAATACCATTCCGGCAATATTTCCAAAGGAGTTGCAAATGGATCTGCGGGTTCACCAATCATTGATGGTTCTAGAACCGCTAAACCCACGTTACATGCAATAGTACCTAGAATTACTACTGGAAAAATATATAAAAGATCATTGGGTCATGCGGGTTCTCCGTAATAATTATGGCCCATACCCTTAGCCAATTTAGCTCTTAATACAGGATCATTCAAATCTGGTTTTTTTGTTATTAGGATAGGTGAATTATTATGGAAATAGGTATCACTCAAATGGTGTGTGAAACCCGAGTATTTTTTTTTTCTGTGGATTTATGAATTATAAACACGAAGGTCTTGTGTTTTTGGCATTAATGGAATTCAATCAATGATATTAAGTCTCTTTAAGACCTCTCGAAACCTATGTAGGGTGCTCAAATTTAGAGTTAAAAAAAAAAATAGGTAGGAACAATCGTTTAATCTAGATCTGTTTGATTTTAGTCTTATACAAGATAGTCTAGCACCTCTTAAACTAGTCCAGTCCCCCGCATGAGCTTTTTTATTTATTTATGATGCAAAAAATAAAATTAAAAATCTCTTTTTGGACCATATTACTCCTCTTAAAATAATATTTAATGATTAAATTATATATAAAAAAATTATAAATTCTTATTTATCTATATTTATTATTATTATTTAAAGAGCTACAAATAAATATATATATATATATATTTATATTATAGAAGAGTGAATATATTTTTTTGATCTAATTTATAATTAGCTAGGTTTAGGTTTATTGGATGGGTAGGTATATAATCCCTCAGTTGCACATGTGTATTTGCTTTATTTGTTTTAGTGATATTAACATTACTTTTCCCTAATATCTTATATATATGGCTTAGTGAAAAGATTTTTTATCTAGTAAATTATTGAAGGGAAATATAGAGATTCTTAATAATCTTATCATTGAATTTAGCAAGAATACAATAAAAAAACCAAAGAAACCATAATGATAATATATAATCTCACTTACCTTTCTACCCTCATTTTCAATTCAATACCTTGATTTTGATAATATATATTCTCACTTTCATTTTCATTTTCATTTTGAAATGGGAAGACGATTGTAGGAGTGGCGATAGAATCGAGGTCAATTAAACCGACATGTTTGGTTTGAAAATTTCTAAGATGAGATAGATAAATGACTATCTTCTAGAGTTTCTAATTTTCCATGCATACAGAGTTGACAAGTAAGTAATTGTAATAGCCTAAAAATAAATAAATCAATCAACAAATAAAAATTATTATTCCATTTTAAAAAAATATATTATAATAAACTAATAAATTCAGATTTGAGAGAAAGTAAAATGTCTTTCAACAAAGAGGAGAGATTTGGTCTGTTATTACTCTAAATCCTATCTCAAATTTCCTTTTCCTTTATATTATTCTTATCAGAAATTAAGTGATATGAACTACGACCAAGGAATTTCCTACCTCAAGGTCCAATTACAAGGACGAGAACCTAGAAGCTACAACAAACCTTATACAGTTATATATTTAAGCTATGGTGAGCTCATCAAAGAAAATTCTAGAAGACGTTGGAGACCTCCCTTATATGTTATGCAAAGTTGAGCTTCAAGAAAGAGATGAATTAAATGCACTTTAAGCATTTAATGAACTCCGTTGAATTTATGAAACTAGTATAAGGAGGACTAATAAGCACATTTTAGTTTAACTATTTGTTTGTCATATTTAAGCTAGTTTTAAATATAGAAGTTAAGATCATATTGTAACTCACATAGGTTACTATATTCCACCATTAACTAGCCATTTTAATATGAAGGTTATGGGTATTTCTCATTTACTAGCCCATTTAATTTGGGAGTTATGGATCACATAGGTTAAGGTTGTAAAGGCTATATAAATCTCTTCTTTTCTTTGATTAGACTTCAGATTTTGGAATTAAGAATAGAATTTCTATTTTACCTTTGTTGAGAGCTAAACTTTCTTTGCAAATTCTTGTGTTTAGAACTTGCATGCTAGAGTCATTCAAGTGGTATTAATCAAACCTCTTGTGGAGTGATTCGAATCACGAGTTTAGAAACGAGTTTTCTATACTCTTGATCTTGATCATCAAGGTAATCCGTTGTATACTTTCCCTTGGGTTGATTTCCATATCATTAAGTTAGTCAGATCTTCTTTCCTTTATCCAATATTTTATAAGATCACATCAGAATCAGATCTCATTCTCTCATATCTAATTAATTAAATTTTTTGTTAGCATTTTAAGTTATAGGAAATAGGGTTAGAATTAATAAAACTTTAGTTGGCAATTTTATATACATGATATAGTAGCCAAACCATTGATTAAAAATAATATAAAATAAAGGAAGAAATAAAGTGAGATTGGGAAGTACAAATTGAAACAAAAAAAGAGGAAAATTTTGGGACTAAGAATCTATTAACAAAATTGACCAATAATTTATGTTTATAAAATAAAAATAAATATATAGAAAGAGTAATATGTGTTTAGGGAATGAAAATAATTACAGAGATGAGGAGGGAAAAGAAGATAGAATGAAAATAAATACAGAGGAAGAGTAATATGTGTTAAAAATAATTACAGAGATGAGGGAGAGAAGGAAGATGGAGGAAAGATTTAGTGAACAGAATTTAAAAATAAAACTTTAAATATTAGAGGGCAAGAAACTCCACTAAATTTTATGAGTAACAATACATTCCTGCAACAATAAGAATAGAAAATAAGATAGGTATTGAAATAACATTATATATATATATACACAACATTCCAAGACTCTCCTCGTAAAGTCTCTAATGCTCACATAAAGTCCAACACATAGACCATTGTAACATTTGGAAAATTGAAATTGAAATTAATGTCACGGTTCATATAGGTCGACTTGGATACAAAGGACAAAATTGAACTTTCTTAAGGATAAATTAAAATTAGTGATACCAGCCTAACCTAATTAGGTAAGTGGCCTTACTATCGACATGGTTATATTTGATATTGACACGTGCCCCGTGATTCTGCACATGTCATATATATTGATATGTGTGAATTGTCTGTGGATCGATATGCTTCTTATATGTTATGCATACATTATAATATGTGAATTGTGATAATAATTACAATATGATGTGTTCAATGATATGTTTAAGATAGGATACGAGAAGGAGGCACACAATGAAATGTAACGATAAAAATAAGATATATTCATGAAACGTTAATTTTAGGTTACATACCGGAGTGCTATGGATAGGAGGGATTGATGAAAGAATACGGTTAGGTTATAGGTAGAAAGGGATAGATTGATAGAACGATAGCGTTAGGATATGTTCCTGTGATGATATGACTAAGGTATGTTCACGTAACAATATGACTGTGATAGGTATAAAAACATTAAGCCTATGATAAGTTAGGGAACGATATGACCACGAAGTGTTTACGATATGACATGTTTATGGTACGATATATTGTGATGTGATATGTTATGTTTATATTGTTTTGTGTGCCATTGAAGTAATTGTTGTATGAATTGCATGTTATGAAATGACATGTTAAAAGCATGGAGTGTTATGTTATGTTTTCTAAATTGTATGTATACAACATGCTATGAATGACATGATATCACGATAAATAAAATAAAATACAACACTGTTAGAATTATGAATGATATGAGAACTGAAAAAAAGAGAAAAGATATGATATGAATGTAAAACGATTGCGGGGTTATATTTAATAATGTTGAAAATGGAAAAATATTGGGACCTCATGCATTATGTGTGCTCATGCATTGGGATACCCCTATTTCATCACGATGGGCAGGAGTATAATCATTATGTTTTAAAAAATGTTGTCGGCAGGGGTACTATCATTTTGTTTTACATAATGTTGTCGCAGCGGTTACTAGTTCTAACGGATGTCTGGCCTAAGGAGCTCCCAGAGTATGCTCGCCCGACAAGAAAAAGTGGCTCAGCGGTGTGCAAACTGACTGGTGAGTCCATACTCGCACGTATGGGTTGTGTGTAGAGTATATGGTACACATCCAAGTTACTCGTTAGGACAGTACCGTAGGAAAATAGATTGAAAGGATAGGTCCCATCATTGCATTCACATGTTCTTGCATTCAGGTTAAGGCAAGGCATTCGTGTACGGCTGACGACGACATCGCAATTCGAGACTATAGCACATGCATATGGTAGTGGTATTTAGTTTCTTAGACTTAGGCTAGAATATGATGTTTTTAATTTAAATGTTTATTTACAGCAAGTTTATGGCTGTGTTTTAAGACAAACGTTATGTTTTATGGAATTTAAATGAAGTCTTTCCGCATTCAATGTTTATGGTATGTATACCGTAGCGACATTAAATTAAGTAGAAAATTTGGGTCGTTACACTAATTAAAAGATTATGAGAATCCAGTATATTTTATTAGTTTTTTTAGTTTGTTTTATGACTGAGGAGATGGTTTTCTTTTCTAAGATTTATCGGATACATTTCAAAAGCATTTCAGATAAGAAATTAATGAAAAAGTAATAAAAAAAAAAATTGGTTGATTATATTAATTTTTAGATATTCTTGCTTCGGCCTATCCTTAAAAAAATTAAAAATACATTTCAAAATCTATTTTATTTCCTAAAATCAAATAAGGTAGCACAAACCTTATTTCTAGCAAAATAAAAATATATGTTTTTAGTATTGGTTTCAAAATCTATTTGGTTTAAAATGAAATAAGTTATAAAACTATATTTTAAACTAAAATAATTAAACAAAATTAAATTAGGTCTTTTATTGCAATAAAAAAATGGATGTAGAAGTAATAAAAAATAAAATAAAATAAAAAGATTGAGTTCAAGTTGATTGATTTATTTCTATAAAAGGAGTGATTCAATTTCGATAAAGGAAGGAAACATGAATTGCTCTACAATAATTTGGTAAATTATTCTACGCTCATTATTCGCAATGGTCAAATACAAAGATGAATCACCTCCCATGGATTCTAAGTCATTGCTTAACTTATGAAGCTTGCAAACATTATATGCTGCTACTTTTATGGCTATTTTTTGCAACTACTACTCTATATTTGTTAGGTATAGTTAGGTATAGTCACGGATCTCAAAAGATCTCAAAAGCTGTTGCTACAAATTTACTTAAACTCTAGTCTTTTTTTTTTTTTTTAATAAAAAATGAATAAAAAATAAAAGGAAATTGAGTTGAGATTAGGTTTTTTTAGCTACTATGTCATTCTGAACCTAAAAGAATATATTTTTCGTTTTTATTTCAAAATGTATTCCATAAATCAATTATTTTCTAGTTTTATAAATAAAACTATAGACTAAAGTAATTAAAAAAAAATTGTATTATAGATATGTTTTTTTTTTTTTTTTTTAAATAAAACTATGTTGTAATTAAAAAAAAAAAAAACTAAATTATATTATTGATAGGATGGAAACTAACATGATGAAGGAAAAATAGGAAGGAGTTGGGAATTTATTCTAGGAGATTTCGATTTGATTATCAATATGGAAGTAGTTTCTTAGCTCGATTCATTTATGAAGAACAAATTATTCGATTTCGATAAACTAAGTAACGATTGAATTGCTCCACAAGAATTTGGTAGGCTGTCCACGACCATTCTTTGCGAACAATAAAAATATGGATCACCTTTCATGGATTTTACGATATTACTTATTTCTAGTGAACATCATATGTATGCTACTTCCATGGCTGCCTTCGCGACTACTGCTCGACATTTGTTAGGCACAGTCATCGATCTAAAACACATGGCTCCTTATTGCGATGATTTACTCTATGACAAATTATTTTACGACATTGCTAAATATACATTTGTGGGAAGAAGATGATATTTTAATATATTTATTATTAATTTTATTTTTTAAATAACCGAGAGATTCTGTGGTGAGGTGAGTATGTATTTTTTCTAGGATTTCTGTGATACACTCCCAAAGTCGTTACAAATTAAGAATTCTATGATTTTTTTCTAAGAATGAGAAACAAAGGTGATATGAAAAGTTTAATTAATATACAACTAACTAAATCTTGAAAATAAGATAAAATATACTACTAATCAAATCCTAATATAAAATATATTGGGGAAAATATTAACTATATTTTATAACTAATTATTATAATATATTCTTCAAATATTATATCTTAATACTCCCCTTAAGTTCTAGACTGTCAATCACACCCAACTTGTCTTTCAAAAAATCAAATTAATGTCTCCAAGTTTTAGTGAAACATTTTAATCGAAACATAACACAATATGATGATTCCAGCCTTCAAGTTTTAGTGAAACATTTTAATCGAAACATAACACAATATGATGATTCCAGCTTGTAACTTTTCTCAAACTATATAACAATCTATTTCACTGTGTTTCGTACGTTCGTAAAAAATTGAATTGGCTGCTATATGTAATGCTGCTTGATTATCACAATATAATAATGCTGGTTTGGATAGCGAAACTTTCAAGTCTTGAAGAATGTATCTTAACCAAGTTAACTCTAAACGAATGTACCTTAACCAAGTTAACTCTAAACAAGTATTTTCCATAGTTCGATACTTGACTTCTGCTAATGATCTAGACACATTGGTTTGTTTTTTAGACTTCCAAGAAATAAATGAATTTTCGAGGAAAATGCAGAACCTAGAAATAGACTGTCTGGAAGTTCGACAACCACATCGGTCAGAATCACAATATACTTGTAATCTTTAAGTTGTTTTCAGAATGTAGTAGAAGTCCTTGACCAGAAGTACCTTTGATGTATCTTAGAACTCGAAGAGTTGCCTCCCAATGTGGTTTTCTTGGTTCATGTATAAATTGACTAAGCAAACGAACTAAATACACTATGTCAAGCCGAGTAACAGTTAAATATATTAATCTGTCAATCAACCGTTTGTATTTACCTGGATCATTCAACTGATAACGGTAAGTTTCAGAGACTTGAAAAATGCACCAGAATGATCTATCTTTATTTGTAGGTTCCAATGCCTTTTTATAGGAAATACATAAAACTGCAGAAAAAATGAAAATAGTGGACACCACTCAACTAGCTCCACTAATAACAAGAAAATAGCTAACAAAAATAGACCTGTTCAAAACTTAGAGAATAGGTCTTTATTGAAATAATCTAAAACTGACTCAACACTTCCTCCCTTGAACTGAACTCGATCAAGAGTTTAGTTCACAACACTCATCCCAAACGCTTCTCTGATCCTTTGAAATGATGGCATCTTCAAAGGCTTTGTCATTATGTCGGCCAGCTGCTCCTCAGTGCTACAATAAACCAATTTAACTACACCTTCCTTTGTTAATTCTCTGAGAAAATGGTATTGAACCCTTATGTGCTTTGACTTTCCGTGCACGACAACCTTTTTTGACAACTTGATGGTAGACGTGTTGTCACAAAACAGAACCATCTCTTCATCTTGTTCATGCCCGATTTCTTTCAATATCTTTTCATCCAAATGGCTTGACAGGCACATGTAGCTGCTGCTACATACTCTGCTTCAGTAGTTGACAAAGTGATGATTGGTTGCTTCCTTGAGGACCATGCCGCAGCTCCTCCACTCATTAAGAAAACATAGCCTGAAATTCTCCTACTGTCAACCACATCTCCCACATAGTTACTGTCGGTGTAGCCTAAGAGTTCACTCTTCCCTTCACGTTGATACCATATCCCAAATTCCAGAGTTCCCTTCAAGTATCTCATGATTCTTTTTGCAGTAGAAAAGTGCAACTCAGTAGGATTTGCCATAAAACAATTAATAAGACTTACCACAAACATCAAGTCAGGTCGTGTGACTGTGAGATATATTAAGCTGCCCACTACTTGCTTATATAGCGTTGAATCGACCTTCACACTAGCTTCATCTCGGCCAACCTACTGTCTAGGGACTATCGAATTGCAAACGAAGTTGTAATTTTGCATCCCAAACCTCTCGATCAACTCAGCAACATATTTTCTTTGACATATAAAGATGCCATCAACCTTCTACATCACTTCAATGCCAAGAAAATATCTCATCTTCCCCAAATCAGTCATGTTGAATTCATCCATCATGAAGCGCTAAAACTCATTCAACTCCTCATCATTACTAGTGAACAATAGATCATCAACATAAATGCTCACAATTAGAATTTTACCTCCCTTTTATTTGATGAATAATGTTTGTTCACTAGAGCTGCTTACAAAACCTTCCTTGACGATATAAGCCTCAATGCGACTGAACTCAGCTCTAGGCGTTTGTTTTAGTCCGTAAAGAGCCTTATGCAGCTTATAAACCATGTCCTTCTTCCCTACTACTTCATAACCTTGTGATTGTTCAACAAATACATCTTCCTTCAGCTCACCATGTAGAAAAGCAGATTTGACATCGAGTTGATAGATTCCCCATCCTTTTTGTGCTGCTACAACAATGATCATCCTCACTGTATCCATTCGAGCCACTGGTGTGAATACCTCTGTGTAATCTACTCCATACTCTTGAGCATACCCTTTTACAACCAGCCGAGCTTTGAACTTGTTTACCTTTCCAAGTTCATTTAATTCGGTCTTGTAAATCCACTTAACCTCAATAGCCTTGTCCCCAACGGGAAGTGTAGTCAGCGACCACGTGTGGTTTCATTCGATGGACTGTATCTTAGTATCCATCGCTTGTTTCCATTTTTGATGTCCTACGGCTTCTTGAAAACTGGTTGGATCTGATATGGCCATGAAAGCTAGAGTTTCAATCTCAACTCTAGCCATGTTTGCTTCTTCCTCTATATCTGATGGCCCTTCTCCTGTGATATAATCTGCAGACCAGATTGGTGGTTTTCTCACCCTGCCCGTTATTGTTGTTATTTCTCCAGTTGGTGGATCGTTTGGTGAAGGAACGTCATCAGTGTATTCTTCCGCTTCCTCTACATTCTCAAGATTTTCATAATCATTTTCCCACTCAAGTTCAATGCTTTCTTCACCTGAATAACCAACATCTTCTCAATTTCACTTCTTATCTTCCTCAAATATCACATCTCGGCTGATGTGAACGTTTTTCTCCACCGGATCGAACATCTGAAACCTAACAGAACACACTTCACGCTTTTGTCATCGAGCTTGCTTCTTTTAACATCAGGTGATATGAACCAAAAGACATCAATCATACAATATACTTAAATGAAGATGTGAAGAAAAGGTTGTCAAAATTATCAAAAGATGTTTCAATTCATGCCACATTGAAGAAGAATGAAGTTTGATTGTTATAAATTTTGAGTGGGTTACAATATAGAGTAATTTAGAGTTATTATATTTTAAGACTTTTTATTTACTTTAGGTTACAATTACATAATGACTAATTATGACCATTATGGCCATTATGTATGAATGTTAAACTCTTGTAATGCCTTTAATAGTTTCATTTTGAGGCTATATAAAGCCATGTATGTTGTATTTGTAAGTAGACTTGGAAAATATAGTAAAAAAAGCATTTGTGCTCTTTTTTAGCTAATGGCTACGTTTCTTTGCAATTCTATGTAGTTTAGGTTGCATGTAGAATCATTCAAGCTCGACATGATCTATCTTGCTTGTGGAATGATTCGAATCTCAATCAAGTGTTCTTGCCTTGAGATACAATCAACAAAAATCATTCAAGCTAGACTTGATCGATCTTGCTTGTGGAGTGATTCGAATCTCAAACAATGTTCTTGCCTTGAGATATTCGATCGACAAGGTAATCCGAATCTTATTCCCCTTGTAGTGATTCCTTATTTTAAGTTGATGCATTCTATGGTGGGTTGAATGTTTGAATCATAATAGTTCCATTTTTACTTTTTATAGATGGAAAACAATAATGCAACTATTTGTGCAAGTAGCTCTAATAATTATAATGTATCGAAGTCACCATTGGCTGCACAATCTGAATTTAAGAAGAATAAACCTAGTAAATCAACCGTGTGGGATCAGTTTACAAGATTATAGAACAATAATAAGAGGTGCAAGTGCAATTATTGTTCTAAGGAGTATGCTTGTGATACTAATTCTTGTGGAACTAGCACGTTATGGAAGCACTTAAAAAACCAGTGTAGAAAGTACACATATAAGGTGGAGGACAAAGACAAACCACTCTAAGATTTCTTCGTTCAATAGATGGAAAGGGTGGTAGTTGAAAGAAAGAAAGAAAGAAAAAAAGAAGTTAGAAAGAATTTTTATCTAGAAGAAGTTGAAAGAATTTTTAGCAAGAGTAAATTATATTTGAAAAATATTGTTGAGAAAAAATTTATATGACATAAAATGTACTATCAAACGTGCATTTGAGTAATTATAGCCTACTATATTATAACTTCAAAAAAAATGCGATTACAAGTTAATAATAGTATAATATTTTAGCTATGTTTACATGTGGTAGCTTTAATAAAAATGCTATAAAAGGTTCCATAGCATTATAATAAGCAATATTTGCATACTTTATTATAGCATTTGTGATATGAACCAAAAGACATCAATCATACAATATACTTCAAATGAAGATGTGAAGAAAAGGTTGTCAAAATTATCAAAAGATGTTTCAATTCATGCCACATTGAAGAAGAATGAAGTTTGATTGTTATAAATTTTGGGTGGGTTACAATTTAGAGTTATTGTATTTCATTTATGTATTTTAAGACTTTATTTACTATAGGTTACAATTACATAATGGTTAATTATGGCCATTAAGTATGAATGTTACAACTCTTGGAATGACTTTAGTAGTTTCATTTTGAGGCTATATAAAGCCATGTATGTTGTATTTGTAAGAGACTTGAAAAATATAGTAAAAAGAAGCATTTGTGCTCTTCTTTAGCCAATGGCTAAGTTTCTTTGCAATTCTATGTAGTTTAGGTTGCATGTAGAATCATTCAAGCTCGACATGATCAATCTTGCTTGTGGAGTGATTCGAATCTCATGGAAGTGTTCTTGCCTTGAGATATTTGATCAACAAGGTAATCCGAATCTTACTCCCCTTGTAGTGGTTCCTTTTCTTATCATTTGGTATCAGAGCTTAAGGCTCAAGATCGGATATATGTTTCCTTTGCATTTCTTTTCAATTTGTTTTTATCTTTTTAGTTTTTAATCGACCCAAAATAAAAAAAATCAAATCTGGGCTCTACTAGAAAATTTGAGAGGTGAGGATGAGAGATTCATTTGTGTAAATGAGTGCAAACAGAGTGGCCTAAAATTCCTTGAGTGTATACACGTGAGAGAGTGTTATGAGGTCCTTTGTATTTCCATAACTTATTTTTTGCAGCAAAGTTTCACAAATAGATTCGAGGACGAATCCTCTTGAAGAAGTGGAGAATGATATGAACCAAAAGACATCAATCATACAATATACTTCAATGAAGATGTGAAGAAAAGGTTGTCAAAATTATCAAAAGATGTTTCAATTCATGCCACATTGAAGAATAATGAAGTTTGATTGTTATAAATTTTGGGTGGGTTACAATTTAGAGTTATTGTAATTCATTTATGTATTTTAAGACTTTATTTACTATAGGTTACAATTACATAATGGTTAATTATGGTCATTAAGTATCAATGTTACAACTCTTGGAATGACTTTAGTAGTTTCATTTTGAGGCTATATAAAGCCATGTATGTTGTATGTGTAAGGTAGACTTGAAAAATATAGTAAAAAGAAGCATTTGTGCTCTTCTTTAGCCAATGGCTAAGTTTCTTTGCAATTCTATGGAAGTGTTCTTGCCTTGAGATATTTGATCAACAAGAATCATTCAAGGTAGACATGATCGATCTTGCTTGTGGAGTGATTCGAATCTCAAACAATGTTCTTGCCTTGAGATATTCGATCAACAAGGTAATCCGAATCTTACTCCCCTTGTAGTGGTTCATTTTCTTATCATTTGGTATCAGAGCTTAAGGCTCAAGATCGGATATATGTTTCCTTTGCATTTCTTTTCAATTTGTTTTTATCTTTTTAGTTTTTAATCGACCCAAAATAAAAAATAAAAAAAAAATCAAATCTGGGCTCTACTAGAAAATTTGAGAGGTGAGGATGAGAGATTCATTTGTGTAAATGAGTGCAAACAGAGTGACCTAAAATTCCTTGAGTGTATACACGTGAGAGAGTGTTGTGAGGTCCTTTGTATTTCCATAACTTATTTTTTGCAGCAAAGTTTCACAAATAGATTCGAGGACGAATCCTCTTGAAGAAATGGAGAATGATATGAACCAAAAGACATCAATCATACAATATACTTCAAATGAAGATGTGAAGAAAAGGTTGTCAAAATTATCAAAAGATATTCATGCCACATTGAAGAAGAATGAAGTTTGATTCTTATAAATTTTTGGTGGGTTACAATTTAGAGTTATTGTATTTCATTTATGTATTTTAAGACTTTATTTACTATAGGTTACAATTACATAATGGTTAATTATGGCCATTAAGTATGAATGTTACAACTCTTGGAATGACTTTAGTAGTTTCATTTTGAGGCTATATAAAGCCATGTATGTTGTATGTGTAAGAGACTTGAAAAATATAGTAAAAAGAAGCATTTGTGCTCTTCTTTAGCCAATGGCTAAGTTTCTTTGCAATTCTATGTAGTTTAGGTTGCATGTAGAATCATTCAAGCTCGACATGATCAATCTTGCTTGTGGAGTGATTCGAATCTCATGGAAGTGTTCTTGCCTTGAGATATTTGATCAACAAGAATCATTCAAGCTAGACATGATCGATCTTGCTTGTGGAGTGATTCGAATCTCAAACAATGTTCTTGCCTTGAGATATTCGATCAACAAGGTAATCCGAATCTTACTCCCCTTGTAGTGGTTCATTTTCTTATCAATTTGTTATAGCTATACAAAACGTTATAAAAAGTTTCAGATTTTTAATAACATGGGCTATCACGACGTACGAAAAATGCTATAAAAAGTCTACAATAGCGTTTTTTGTAAGCTATTGTATCCTATATTTGTTGTAGAGGGGGATCATAGAAACAAAAGAATAGTGTCACCAACCATTGATAATTGAAAAAACGTTGCAGTGTTTGTAAAGTTTTTGAAAGTTTTCTATGATATCACTACGAATATAAGTTGTTCTTTATATGTGGCTTCTAATTCTTATTTTCATGAACTTGGGGTATTCGAGAACTTTTAATTCAGTGGAGTACAAATGTGAACTCTGTTTTAAGTAACATGAGTTCAAATATGAAAGTTAAGTAGAACAAATATTGGGGTTTAGTGGAAAGAATTAATAAGTTGATATTCATAGTAGTGGTACTCGATTCTCGTTACAAATTGGATTCATATCATTTTGTTTTTCGAATATTTATGAAGATGCTATGGCTTAAGTGATGGTGGATGACATCAAAAATTATTTAATTCATTTGTATGTTTACTACAAGTTTTATGATAATGCTCAAGATCCATAATCAATCTAATAAGTCCATGAGTATGGAGATGGACACAATTGATGAAGTGAATTTGAGTGGTTCAATATTAGTATTATCAAGATACAAACGAAGAAGAAAAGAGCAAAATTCACTTTAGTTAAAGAACGATATGGTTCGATATTTATCTGACCCTAGTGAAGAACTTTATGATAATTTTGATGTTTTGGCATGGTGGAAAGCAAATGAATTTAAATATAGAGTTCCAGTGTTGTTCCAGTGTCGACTGTATCTTCTAAATCAGCATTTAGTACGGGTGGGAGGATTCTCGATTCTTTTAGGAGTTCTTTGATACCTAAAACAGTGGAAGCTGAATATGTACACAAAATTGGATCGATAGAAAATAAGTATCAAGATTGAGACACGTAACTTCAAATCTATTTATTAAGATGTGTTCTATATTGTTATATCACAATTTATATTTTATTTTTTAGAAGATTTAAGACCCCTTGAGTACCTCCACAGGATAGACCTCAACAGAAAACTGAAGAGTAACGGCAGCAAGTGATTGAGTTCAGTAGTTCCTCATATAAAATTATTGACTCTAGAGATATAGTAATATGGAGAAGACTAAATTGTTTCAAGCACCGATAGAACCAGGAGCGTCCCTTGTTTCAAAGAGAGGAGGACGGGTTATTCACATTTCATTTGATGGTCAGAGGCAAATTGAAAGCTAAGAAGTGGTAATTCTAAGGATTCTTGAGGAGAAAAATAGAGATGTCTCCTACGTTACCCGTAATATGTGGAAGTATCGACATAATTTCATAGAGTCATTCGGTCTGAATGCTACATGAAGAACATAAGCCAGATGAAGGAACGGGAAGACCTAGGATGTAGAAGATCATAACATGAGTGATTCGGCAGATTTGGATTCCTATATATCCACTCATGTGGTACTTCATTGGACGATATATATAAGATCCATATGTATAGATATCATCATCTACATCCAGAAAGCCGTATGCTTTGGAAGAAGCTTGTACAGTTTGGGAAGGGGTTTTGATTGATAAAAAAGAAGAATCTACTTCAACCGATATGCCCTTAGGCACGACCATACATAACATAGAAATCACACTTGGGAAGGGGGGACAATTAGCTAGAGCAGCAGGTGCTGTAGCGAAACTGATTGCAAAAGAGGGGAAATAGGCCACATTAAAATTACCTTATGGGGAGGTTCGTTTGATATCCAAAAATTGCTCAACAACAGTCGAACAAGTGGGGAATGCTGGGGTAAACCAGAAAAGTTTGGGTAGAACCGGATCTAAATGTTGGCTAGGTAAGCATCCTGTAGTAAGAGGAGTAGTTAACCCTGTAGACCATCCCCATGGGGGTGGTGAGCCCCCAGCTCCACCAATGTCATATAAGAATAATTATTTTTCAATGTAAGTAAAATATTTAAAGTTACAATCTGCTTTCTTTAAACAACCTTAAAAGGTACTAACTTTCAAAATGCTATTTTTCTTTGTCAGGAATTAAGAATGCAATAGAGGGTTGGATAGTTTTAAATTTTTAGGCATTTTGTTGAATGTAGTAATTTTGGAATTAATTCATTGAATATTTTTTACATATTTATAGGTGAATTTTTAGATATTTTGTTGAAGGATTATATATTGGGAAGGTAGATACTTTAATTAGATATAATAACTTTGGAATTGTTGATTGCATATTCTTTCATATTTATAGGTGATAATATGAATGCAATACAAAGTGTGATATAACAACTCCATTGATAAAGTATCACACTCTCTATTGCATTCATTAAAAAAAATATAAGCATAAAATTGATAAAGTGTATATAATTTGCATGCATTGATTCCACTAGCTTGAAGTTTGGATTCATTTAGTAAAAACGTTTGAATTTACAAAAATCATTAAAATTTAGATTTATTTAGATTTATTATTTTTGTCCAAATTCCTATAATTTAATAATTAAATTTCTTGTGTTACAATTCTAACACCCAAAAAAGAGTAACGACCAACACTATTTTAAAAAAAAGTTGCATATTTTATATTAGTTGAATCACTCAAATTCGAATGAGAACCTCATCTAAATTACAAAAAATTGAATATTATTTAAAAAATAAAAAATAATTTACGTATTTATGAAAATTGTTTTCAGTTTACTTAATTGAAATTTAGTTATTAATTTTTTTTTTTTTTTTTTTTTGTTTTGTTCAATGCATAACCTGAAATAACAAGAATAGTTTTTAATTTATTGGTTGTTTAATAGTTTGGTTGTTTAATGCCACAAATTTTATCTCTATCTTATATAAATAAATGGTCCTGATAATTTTTCCAAGATTTATTGAATTTATAAGAAAAAATGACGGAAACAAAGTTCATCTATTTTTCATCCATACCATATATAAATTGTCTTCCTAATTTCATCTACATAATTTTCCATTTTTAACATTTATAAATGGTTTTCAATCTAAATCCATCTCTTCACCATAAGTAAATGGATCATAAAAGAAGAAAAAGTTTGTCAAAATAAGAAATGAAACATTTAGATTTTGAGGAAGGATGAAGCTTTTGATAAACTACGGTATCATTTCATATCTTCTAGAATTAATGACGATGATGGGTAAGTCCTTAGAGTTTAAAGAGTATGCATCACACTTGAATAAATGGATTGTGACGATCATTAACCTATTGAGTTCAGACTAGATTTTATTCCTTCGTTGCAAATCAAAAGACGATGACTTGGGCAATCATGCGCTACAAGTGGATCATAGTTTCTCGTGGGGATTCAAAGTTAATTTAATATCGAGTACGTTTTTTGGTATAACCTCATCAAATAAACATACGTCCATGAAAATGTTTTGGCTAGAGAACGACCATGACTGGGTTGGTTATATGCAACTATCAAACTTGCAACATCTTTTATCATTGGGATAAAGTTTTCTAATTACTTATTCGCTTGAAAAGCCTAAATATTTTGTATGGTATGTATTTTATCATTGTTGAATTAAAAAAATATAATATTAATTTATGATAGGAGTCTTATTTGAAGGAAATAAATAATTATAGTTTGTTTATTACCTTTAGCTTTATTTAAAATATAAAATAAATATAATAAATTATATTGATGAAAGATATTTATTATAATTAGTTTAAATAAAAGATATACCTTATTAATTTAAGAAGGCGAGTTATTATTATTGGATTTGAAAATTTAACATCAACAATGATTTAAATAATAAAACTTAAAGAAATTATTGTTATAGAAGTTGGGTGAAAAAAAAAAACAAATAAATAAAATTTTAAATTAAACTAGGAAGATTAATACATTTAAACCATTAACAATAAAATAAAATAAATTAAAGTAAATCTTTTCTATTATCTCTCTTCTCCAGTCACGTGACTAAGTAAATCAGTTATTAACTTAATAAGTTTGAAATAGTTAGGTAGTTACTAGGTTTGTCAGTAGTTTTAGTTGGAGGAAATTTATTGGTGTACACTCCTATATAAACTAAATTTATGCTCTATTCACAACAAGAAACTAAATTTATTCTCTATTCACAACAACAAATAGAATAAACTCATCCAGTTGTTCTCCCACCAACTTAGGTATTTGTTTCGACATATTTCAATTGTGGGTCATTTCCAATATTTGGTATTAGAGCTAGGATGTCGAAACAAATTTCGTCACCACACCAAGTTGTCGGAGGAGATGTGACAACAATAAGGAGCGGAAGGGAGGTGAGTGTAACGCTCACCCGTTACTCATGAAGAGTAACTACACAACATGATCGATAAAGATGCGTGTTAACTTACAAGCACAAGGCGTGTGGGACGCCATCGAGCATGGTGACGTTGAGGAGCGTAAGGATAGGATGGCTCTTGCCGCCATCTACCAAGCAGTCCCGGAGGACATTCTTCTTATGTCGGCAGAGAAGGACTCAACAAAGGCAGCTGGGAGACGTTGAAAACAATGCATGTGAGTGTGAAACGTGTCAAGGAAGCAAAGGTGCAGACCTTGAAGAGCGAGTTCGAGGCTATCCGCATGAAGGATGGTGAGTCAATAGATGACTTTTCCATGAAATTAACAACGATCGTTAGCGGCATCTGTTCATGAGATGACGTGGTGGAGGAGATCTCTGTCATCAAGAAGTTCCTTCGAGCTGTGAACCCAAGATTCATGCAGATTGTTACCTCTATTGAGAAGTTCGGCGACCTCAAGAACATGTTGGTTGAGGAGGTCGTTGGTCGTCTTAAGGTCCATGAGAAGAGACTTCGTGGCTAAGAAGACAAAGAGGAGGAGAAATACCTTTTACTTACACATGAGGAGTGGCTCGCACGGACGAAAAAAAAAATGCAGATGACTCTTCTTTTTCAAGTACGAAGGGACATAGCAGCCTAATAAGGGATACAAAGGTCATGAACGTGGTGGCAGAGGAGGTCGTGACAGTACCTCCCAAATTCATGACAATGCCAACCCTCGGAAGGACAAGAGTATGGTCAAGTGTTACTCTTGTAGAAAATACGGGCATTATGTAGTAGAATGCCACAACAAGAAGCGCGAATGAGGAGGTAAACCTCATGTTCTCGGATGATGAAGAGCCGACATTGATGTTGGCTGAGAAAATACCCAACTTGTTAATGCTCAATGAAGAAAAGTGAGCAACCACATGACCGGAGATCGAGCAAAGTTCAACAAAGTTCAAGGAACTTGATGAGAAGTTCACTGAAAAAGTGAAGTTTTGCAATGGATAAATTATACCGATCCAAGGCAAAAGATCTATCTTGTTCCAATGTAATAACGATGATCAACGTCGTTTAACCAAGGTGTATTACATCTCAAGTTTGAAAAGCAATATTATTAGCCTTGATCAAATGATAGAAGAAGGTAGCATACATCTCAAGTTTGAAGAGCAATACTATTAGCCTTGATCAAATGATAGAAGAAGGTAGCAGAGTTGATAAGGCAACTCTAATCCTCAGCCCAACGATCCAAGCTTTTGTTTTAGCAAGAACCCTTGAATTAAAGTAATTAACACCTCCTTATACTAAATTTGGATCAACCAAGAGATAAGGCTAGAATTAAATTACCTCTTACGATCTACAAAGCAAGATTTGGAACCTTGTTCTAAATTGAGTCACTCCACAATCTAACTTGATCAAGGCTTCATTGAATGGCTTGGGTGCAATTCTACCACAAGAATTACTTGAAACTTAGAAATGACAAATATGATGCTTGAATTTCTAAGAGAAACGTCTCAATTTGAGATCTAAATTACATTCATCCACCAATCTAAATTTTACAGAACATATTGTGAGTATTTATAGTCTTCCGACAAGAGACGTTTGTGGACGGGATTTATTCCCGGTCCCCTTTCATCTTCACAAAGAATAAGTCAAATTGACCATTTGACTTTTACATAATTTATGAAATTAAACATAGTTTTTTCTAACAAATGTTGATGTACTTGAGTGGCTAATGCAATAGATTTGAAATTAATTGAGTTCTCCGTAGGTTCGAATTTTGTTGTTGACATATTTTTTTGAATCTTCCTGGCAATAGGTCCATTTGGAACACCTTTTATCCTAGGAATAGGAAGCAAATGAAGTATATTAAATCCATAAACTACTTTCTTAAAGAATAAGTCAGCAGCATGCTTTGCATCATCCATAAATCTATCTGCCACATGCTTCATCTTCGGCCAACAAAAGTGTTTATGCAACATCTTATAAACTTTATTAATCCTAAGATGTCTCATTAAGGCACCACCATATGCTTCTCTAAAAAACAAATCTTTTCAGCATGCTTTGCATCATCCATAAATCTATTTGCCACCTGCTTCATCTTCGGCCAACAAAAGTGTTTATGCAACATCTTATAAACTTTATTAATCCTAAGATGTCCCATTAAAGCACCACCATATGCTTCTCTCATAAACAAATCTTTTATAGAGCATTTAGGAATACAAAACATACTCTTAGTAATTAAAAAATTATGAAACACATAATACTCATCCACCATTTTTTTTTTTTTTTTTTTTTTGCAAGACAAGATGCATAAATAGTTCTAAAGTCTTGGTCATCTATGTATAATTCAATAATATGCTCAACTCCAAGAATATTTGCCGTAAGAGAAGTAAAGAGATCATACCTTTTAGATAACACATGAGCTACTGTATTGTCCTTACCTTGCTTATACTTGATGACATACAAAAATGTTTCAATAAATTCCACCCACTTTGCATATTTACGGTTCAGTTTGCTTTGACCCTTCACATACTTCAAGTTTTCATGATCGAAGTGGATCACAAATTCTCTAGGGCCATAAGTAGTGTTGCCACACATGCAATATATGAACTAAAGCAAATAATTCTTTATAATAGGTAGTATATTTCAATGTTGGCCCATTTAGTTTTTCACTAAAATATATTAAGTGCTTTTCATCTTGAATTAAAACAACACTTATTATGACCAACCTACATGCATCACATCCAATTTCAAAAGTTTTATAAAAGCTAGGTAAAACAAATAATGATGCATTGCTTAATTTGTTCCTAAGCAAATTGAATGCATTCTCTTGCATTCCTTCCCATTTAAAAACAACATTCTTTTTCACTAAGTCATTCAATAGTTCAGTTATGGTTCTAAAATCATTTATAAATCTCTTATAGAGGTTAGCTAACTCATGAGAACTCCTAAATTTACGTGCACTTTTTGGTGTGGAAAATCCATAATGAATTTAATTTTGTCTCTATCCAAAGCTACTCTACTTTTACCAACTATGAAGCCAATAGAGTGAACTTTTTTATGCAAAAACTACCCTTACTAAAATTAAATTTCTCTTTTCTATGTATAATCAAAACTAATTTAACATACTCCACATTAAGCAAAATCTTCAAATAAATTATAATATCATCAATATAAACAACAACATGTTTTCTCATATATTTTCTCAAAACATTATATATTAAGCGCTTAGGTGTACTAGAACCATTAGTTAACCTAAAAAGCATAACAAGCCATTCATACAATCCAAACTTAATATTGAAAGTTGTTTTCCATTCATCTCCTACGTGCATTCTAATTTGATGATATCTAGATTTCAAAATAATTTTTATAAATAAACACGAATCATGCAATAAATCAAGCATATCGTCTCACCTAGGAATAGGATGTCGACACTTTACCGTGATTTTGTTGATGACTCTATTAACCATGCATATGCGCCAAGCTTCATCTTTCTTTGGCACCAATAAGTCTCGTATAGAACATGGACTCAAACTTTCTCGTACATAGCCCTTCTCCATGAGCTCCTCCACTTGCCTTTGAATTTCTTTTGTCTCGGTTGGATTGACTCTATAAGCTGGCTTATAAGAAATGACAGTCCTTGGAATGAAATCTATTTTATGTTCAGTACCTCTAATGGGAGGTATTTCTTTATCTTGAAACATGTCTTCAAATTCCTGTAAAAGAGATTGTAAAACACTAGTCAAAGCCAAGTTGTTATAGTTAAAAAGACCAAATATCCTCCATTGTACATAAGTACAAAGATCGATTTTTGTGAAAGTCATCTCACCTCTCCAACTGTAGCCAAATAACTCTCTCTCTTCCTTTTTTTCTTCAATTTCATCCCTTTTTTCATTTTCTTATTTCTCTTTGATTTTTCTCTACTTTTTCACTCAACTCTTGTTTTTCTTTTAACTCTTTTTCCTCAAACTCTTTCTTTCTTTCCTCCAACTTTAATTGATCAGCAAATACATTTGCAGAACTCAAAGGTACAAGAATGATTTTTCTACCATCTTTTACAAAAGAATACCTATTCAAATAGCCATCATACATAACCCTCCTGTCAAATTGTCATGGTCAGCCAAGCAATATGTCTCCAACATGCATTGGCAACACATCACAAAGAACTTCATCTTTATATTTTCCCAAAGTAAAAGATATTAAAGCTTGGGAAATTACCTTCATTGTTCCACTATCATTGAGCCATTGAAGCTTGTAAGGTTTAGGATGATCTTGAGTTGGAATTTGCAACCTTTTGATCAACATAGTACTTACTACATTGGTGCAACTTCCAATATCAATGATAAGACTACAAGCAATCCTCTTGACTATACATCGCGTGTGAAATAGGTTGTCTCTTTGATCATCAACATCATTCTCCATAACTTGAGTTTTAAGAAGTCTTCTTGTAATAAGGGCCAAATGAATACCATCTTCTAGTTTCTTCTCATTCTTCTGGACTTCTTCAACTAGATCATTGATCTCCCCTCCATTTTTCTCGTCTTGGTTCATGATTGTACAAACAGTAGTTTTATATGCTTAGGACCTCACACACTCAACTCACTGATTTTACACTCAGGAACACTCGTGTTTAACACACAAAGGTAGGCTATTTGGGAAAGTGACTAATTTCTTATCAAGGTAGATAATATGGATAAAGCAATTCTGATAGTAGCGAGCTATTCAAGACAATCAAGACAAGGTAATTATGTAGTAACAACAAAAATAAAACAAGACGTGAACAAAAAAAAAAGAGACACGAAGATATTTGTTTATATAATTGCACACTGAAAAAAAAATTCCAAAAAGAATGGTCGTGAAGATCAAACACAACAATTCCAGATTTATATGCTTTAGGGAAAAATGAGAATAAAAATTTATTTGATCTTCAAATAAATGTGCAAATGGTCTAATGATAAGGATATATTAAGGACAATATGATAAAAGATTTTTTTTTTTCTTTAAGATCTAAATATGATCTTTAACAAGGCACTATGAACAAAGTAGAAGGATAATGAAGAACGTTGGAAATGACGGTAAGAAAATAAATGAACAAATTTAAAGAAAAGATAAACAAAAGCAGAAATGAAAGATAAAATAAATTCTAAAGTCGGCAATCAATTCTAGAGTCGGCCACAAAGATGTAAGCTTAGGCTCTGATACCAAACTGATAAGGCAACCCTAATCCTCAGCCCAACGATCCAAGCTTTTATTTTAGCAAGAACCCTTAAATCAAATAATTAACACCTCCTTATGCAAAATTTGGATCAACCAAGAGATAAGGCTAGAGATTACCTCTTATTATCGAAGATCTAGAAGCAAGATTTGGAACCTTATTCTAAATTGAGTCACTTCACAATCTAACTTGATCAAGGCTTGATTGAATGACTCGGGTGCAATTCTACCACAAGAATTGCTTGAAACTTAGAAATGGTAAATATGATGCTCGAATTTCTAAAGGAAACGTCTCAATTTGAGATATGAATTACATTCATCAACAAATCTGTTTTTTACATAACATATTGTGGGTATTTATAGTCTCTCGACAAAAGACGTTTGTGGCCGGGATTCAATCCCGATATGTTTGTGGACGAGATTTATTCCCGATCCCCTTTAATCTCCACAAATAATAAGTCAAATGGACCATTTGACTTTTACACAATTTATGAAATTAAACATAGATTTTTTTAACAAATGTTGATGTGCTTGAGTGATTAATATATATAATTTTCTCTAGCATGTATACAAAACCAAGCGCACCCTACAAGTATTACTTTCTAAATCCGTGTGGTTACTTACAGGAATGAAGCGTGCACTTCGAAGCTTATTTTGTGGCTAATTAAGAGCTCCAAAACTCTTGAAAGTTCGCTGATAGGTCCTAAATCAAGTTAGACTTAAATCAGTATCAAAACCGGGATGAAAAATAGTCGAACGAAGTCAAATCGGGATAAAAAAATAGATATCACGCGTCCCATGCGCTGGAGAGATCTCCCACGACGCACACACGCGTGCGTACAGAAGCGCATGAGGGAGGAAGCCGCGCGTTCTGGTGTTGCCACGTGGCGCAACGTGGTTGGTCAGCCGAGGTCGGGATTGTCGGTTCGAAACTGGAAGAACGCGCTGGAAATCTGAATTCTCTTACGCTGATGCGTGGCACGAGAAGCTGGGTCAGAATCTGGGTCGCGCGTAGGTTATCGAGTCGTGGACTCAGGTAGCGGACTGCCGGCCTTCGAATCCTGCCCAACGCGAAGTAATTCCTTGAATTTCTCTGCCAATACATGCCGGACACGTGTCCCATCTTTCCGGCTACGCACGGCCCTCTCCCTACCGCCGTTCGTCTTCTTCCTCCCATCTCTACGATTTTTCATAAAACCGATTAGTTTCTATTTTCGTTACATTTTCGTATTTCTTTCTACACAACTCGGATTAACGTGATTCCTTCACGACATTTGTAGATCTCATATCCATCTACATATAGGTATTTTTCTTTTCTGGTAATTTATTTCTAACCACATACAATAAACTTAGTTTAAAGTTGGCAAGAACATCAATACTTACATCCATGGGGGAAAGCCCAATGCTCTCTAGATTAACATACTTAAATTTCAGAATCTAACTTTCAATATTTCTCACAGATTTGAGAAAAATCTGAAAACAAAGGTTCAAGAACTTACCTACGGATTTTCTCCATTCCTTCATGGTTTTGAAGGATTCAAGGGTCTTGAATGCTTCCTATCGATTCAGTGAAGTATTTGTGAAGAAATCTTGACCTGAATCGGACTCCTCGTGACTGGATCGGAAGTGGCGGCTACTTCTCCTTCTCTCTAAAACCTTCTTTCTCTCCCTATTTTCTTCTTTTCTTTTTTTTTTCCTCTCCCACCTTTCCATTTTTAATTCTTTTCTTTTATTCCTCTTTTACCTCCATTTCAGGTTCTTCCTAATTTTCCACCATTTTTTCTTTTTATATTTTTGTTGAGTTTCTAACATATTTCTAAACATTTTTCTCTTCTACATCATTTCAAAATTCTCAATAAAATCTCGGAAGTTTAAATTAAAAGGCAAAAATTAGGTTTTGAGTTTCTCGTCGAAGCCCGAGTGTTACAATAGGTCCATTAGGTCCCCCTGCTAGCTCATATCGGACTAAAGCTTAGAACAATGTGACGAGTGAGTTCAAAGTGTTTGAATTCAAATTAGGGAATATGCACATATATATACGATATATTTAACCGCATTTTGTTTTAATTACGAATTAAACAAAAAGAGAGAATTAGAGATATTTAAATAAGATTTAAATATTTTAATTATGAATAGGGAATCATAATCAATATGTGCCGGAATTGATCGATATTGACATTTGAATTAATGTTAAATATTAATTAAATTGCTTAATTAATCATTTAATATTGTTTTGATTTGAAATTAATTATTTAAATTAATCGTTTAATCAAAATGGAGAAAGTCAAAATGTTAACTCCACCTCGTGGAAAAATTCATGTTTGAGTTTGTGGAATATTAAGTGTTAATATATGGTTTTACCAAACTTGCATGTTTGTCACATAATTCCATAAATTTGAGTGGAATTTTGAGTGTCAAAATTTGGTGTTACCAAATTTGCATGTTTGTCAAATAAACTACACATTTGACTGGAATTTTGAGTTTCAAAATTTGGTTAACTCAAACTTGCATGCTTGCTACATAACCCCATAAATTTGTGTGAAATGTTGAGTGTCAAAATTTGGTAATCTCAAATTTGCATGAACATGCAAATATCACTCTATAAATAGAGGGATCAAGGTACATGTAAATTCGTTCTTGAAAAATTTTGAGAAAATCTCTAAAAACTCTCTCTTTACAGATACTAAATTCCTATCAAGTTTAGTCACTCATCGGATTCCACAATCCCGTTCTAAGGCCGGAGAATAGTAGGGAAGACACTAGTGGTGGATAAAAATCGGTTCGTGAGGAAAAAGAAATTTGAACTACAAAAGATTAGTATTCAAACTCATTGAGTTTTAATGCTTTTGAACATGCTGGCTAATTTACTATAATTTATGTACTTAGAGTGCCTAAGATCCAAATTGTTTATGCACGTGTTATGGTAACACCATCAATGCCATCGTTCGCTAGCCCAAAACAGTATACGACAACATTGACTAAAAGGAACGTGACGATGATTAACGCCTTGGATCTAGGCCATACTATGCTACTTCACTGCACATCATAAGACGATGACTTGGGTGATCATACGCAACAAGTAGGACAAAGTGATAAGCGCCAAAAATGCTAGATTTTGCAAAGCTAGAGGTCCTAGTATCCTTGCAAACTTTCACAAAGAAAGCTAACTTAACGAGTGATTCCAACCAAGAGTGGGTTAGAAGGATGAATAACTCTTAAATCGAACTTGAAATCTATCGTGGTCACTCTTCGATTCTAAGACAACTCACTCCAGAATTAGCTTGATCATGACTAATCCAATGAATCGATTTTAACGTCAAACCTAAAACAAGTTTTGAAAGAAACATAACAACCAAAGAGTTTCAAACATAAGGTTTTTGTATTCTACCATGATTTCAAACTCCAATATTATGTGCCTTTTATTAGAATCATGATAGATTATTTGAATCTATTCTAAGGATTAGAAGGTCAAAAAGATAATTTAAACATAATGCAGTTCAACACCGACTACAAACTACCAATAAAAACTATTAAATACAAATTGAAGAAAATAAAACATAACATAAATAATATTAGATCTAGTTTAACTAACAAACCCAAAAAGTTTTTTTTTTTTATCTCCTACCATTTATAAATGGTCCATAATTGGTAAAAAAAATTACTAATGATATTTGGATTCAAATAACTCTTCTATACCAAAAGGAAAAAGTAAGTCAAACTAAAATCACAACACACTATTCAAAGTTTAAGAAAAAAAAATGAATCTCGTGACGATGATTAGCTAAATGGAACGTGACGATGATTAGCGCCTTGGATCCAGGTCATACTATGTTACTTCGCTGCAAATCAAAAGATGATGACTTAGATGATCATATGCTACAAATGGGACAAATTTTCTCGTGGAAATTTAGAGAAAATTTATTATCAAACACCCTTCTTTGGTGTAATACAAGTACCTCGTCAAACAAACACGTGTCGATAGAACTATTTGGTGCTAGATGCAAGTGCTAGCTTTGCGTCTGAGTTGTTTAAGAGAATGACATTTATTTGCATGATCTTCCTCACAAAGTAATGGAGTTTGTGCGTCGTTGGAATATGTAGGATGAATATGTGCTTGATTCGAGATTCTTGGGTGAGCCATATCCATATTCATTGGAAATGTTTTATTCTAATAATATTTAATTATGTTTATGCATTTCAAATAATTTCCATATCTTCCCCACCCACCCTTTAATATGAACAAATATTTTTAAGATGATGTTCAAATTTTATCATTGTAACTTTATCGTATTCCCCAACTGACGTATACATATTAATTAGTTAAAAAAAACTTATTATCTAAAATAATATATTTTTAATCATTAAAAAATATAAGCATAAAATTGGTAAAACATATGTAATTTGCATCATTGATTCGACTAGCTTGAATTTTGGAGTCACCTGATCAAAGTGAAATATGGTAGTAAAAAGATTGAATTTTCATCTCTATATTCTTGAACTAAGAAATCATTAAACTTTGAATTCACTTAGATTTGTTATTTTTTATAAATTATTAAATAATTCAATAAATAAAGAATCGATTGTCATTCCACAGTCAATAATTAAATTTTTAGTAACACAATTTTTACAATAAAAATATATCGGTCATAGTCATGTTTTAAAAGAAGTTACATATTTTATATTAAATATATAAATTAAATTCGAAAATGATGAGGACACAATTTTAATAACAAAAAATAGTACCTGTATTTCCTATTATAAAAAATGATTTTGCTACTCAAATAAATAAGAGTGTTGTAATTTATACCGTTATCCTTTCCATATGAATATCCTAGCACCACTTTGATTTTGATTGGATATGTAAGAAGGGAAAAGTTTGTCAAACTAAAAAATAAAGTAATTAGAGATTGAGAAAAAAAAAATGAATTTTTCAATTAGCTATTCATTTCATATCTTGCGATGATAATGACGATAATGGATAGACAAGGATTGAGTGAATGGAATGTGACGGTGGTTAACAAGGTGAGTACAGATCAGACTTTATTCGTTCGTTGCAAATCAAAAGATGATGATTTGGGTAATCATATGTTACAAGTGGGTCAAATATGACTATTGTTAACAACCTGAATCTTGGCCAGACTTTATTTGTTCGTTACAAATCAAAAGATGATCACTTGATTCATATGTTACAAGTGAGTAAAAGTTTTTCATGAAAATTAAGAATGAATTAGTTAATAACTATCATCTATTGGTGTGATTTAAGTACCTTCGTAAACAAACACGTGTGAATTGAAGTATTTAAGCCCAATAAACAAGATTGGTTTGGTTATGGTAGAAAATTTATGAATTTAAATTTAGCATAGATGGTTAGACATTTCTTACTTACCGTCCTAAATGACCTCTAGGAGGGTAGACTATTTTTTATAAATGAATACTATGGTGGTTCTACTTTCCCTCCTATACTTTTTAAAAAAAATAAAAAAAAAAAATTATCTAGGATGTAGGATGATACTTTCCCTCCTATACTTTTTTAAAAAAAAAATTAAAAAAAATTTATCTAGGATGTAGGATGATGGATTGACGTGAGCCATAAAATTATTAAATTATTAGAAAGATTATTCTTACTTAATTACTATTTTTTTAATCATTTTTCAATGCATATCAGAAATAACAAAAATAATTATTAATGTGTTGGCAGGATCAAAGAAAATGATTTTATCAATGAGGTGGTTTGTGGAATGCATACAAGGAAAAATGGCCAAAAAAAGTTCTATCTATTTTTCATACCTATCATTGTCTTCATAATTTTTTCTTTGGTGTGAATCCAAATCAATATCTTTATAACATTTGAGTATTATATAAAAGAAGGAAAAAATTGTCAAAATAAGAAATAAAGTTGTGTTTAATCTTGTACACCCAACAACAATCAATATCTTTATGGTTAGGTGGTAGAAGAATGAAGATCAAGTATGATCACGTTCCAAAACTGTAATTTCAACATTCATAGCATAATGAGTCACCAACTGAGTTGTAATATATTGAGATATAATATCTAGAGGATACATTATTTATATAATATATCTTAGATATTATATCTTAATATTCTTTATTTATGATTTGATTTACAGTATATTTTATTTTATTCTCAGTATTTAATTATTTTATATTTTCTTCATTTGTACTATCTTGTATCCTATTTAAAGAATATCAATATCAATGATAATACAGACTTCCCAATTCTATTTTCTATCTCATTCTTATCATGGTATCAGAGCACCGATCTTGGTATTCTTAAATATCAAAATTTTCTCTATGGCGGAATCAGCCAAAACTAGCTTCAAAAATTCGGATGTTGATTCAACACATCCTTATTATATTCACCACTCTGATCAGTCAGGATATTCACTTGTTCTAATCAAATTAAATGGAACAAATTATCAATCATTGAGTAAATCAGTTATGCATTCTCTCTCATTGCCAAAAAGAAAATTGGCTTCATTGATGGCACAATTGAAGAACCGTCTCAAGATGTAAATTCAATCGAATTTGAACTATGGAATAAGTGCAACAGTATGATAATATCTTGGTTAACTCATTCAGTTGAAACAGATATCGCTGAGGGTATTATTTATGCCAAGACAGCTCATCAAGTGTGGGTTGATCTTCACGATCAATTCTCACAAAAGAATGGTCCAGCAATTTTTCAGATACAAATATCTATAGGAATGATGTCACAGGGAACCATGACACTGTCAGTATATTTTACCAAGCTCAAAGCACTCTAGGATGAATTGGAAGCATACCACACACCATTTACCTGTAATCAACGTCAAATACATATTGATCAACGTGAAGAAGACAAGTTGATGCAACTACTCATGGGACTCAATGAATCTTATAAAACGGTGAGATCTAACAGATTGATGATGACTCACTCCATTACCTAATGTGAGGCAAGGTTATTCATTACTTGTACAAGAAGAGATGCAGCGTCAGGTAACTTCTAAACCTACTGAGAATTTCTCGATTGCATCAGCAATGTAGAAGAAAACAACATTTCAAAACTCGCGAAGCATAAATCATGTGAACACTGCAATAAAAGTGGTCATACAATTGATGAGTGTCGATTCCTTAAGTTTCACTGTAAATTTTGTGATAGAAGGGGACATACAGAATATCGATGTCAACAGAAAAATAATTCTAGAAGGGCAGTACAAATCAATCAATGCAACAATCGAGGATATCAATCATCTGCAAATATGGCCGATGTTTCTCAGTTAAATACAGAAGAACAGTCACCTAATTCCATCCCAAAATTTTCTTATAGGCAATTACAACAGATTGTACGAGCCTTATCTGCACTCAATCATCGTTCTTTTGGTAATTCTGATAATAACATCAATGTTACAGGTTTGTTTCCAGTTATCTGCATTATCTATTAACTCTACGAGTTCTAATCCATGGATTCTCGATAGTGGAACTACAGATCATATAGTATCCAAAACTTTGTTATGACTAAACCAAAGGCTACCACCATATCTACAATAAATTTGCCTAATGGAGGGACAACACATGTGTCACATACCGACAATGTTTCTTTTAATTCTGACCTTAAATTAAACAATGTTTTATGTGTGCCTTCATTCAACTTAAACCTAATGTCTATCAGCAAACTTACCAATGACTTGAAATGTTATGTGATTTTTTATCCTGATTCTTGTGTTATGCAGGACTTGGCTATCGGGAAGATGATTGGCTAGGGTAAACAATTCGGACGTCTCTATTATATTTCTTCATCTCCAATCAAGTCTTCAGCAAATCAAGTATCTCAGTCATCTGATTTGTGACATTTATGCTTAGGTTATCCTTCTTCTTCTCGTTTTAAATTTCTAGCTAATCAATTGCATCTTAATAATGCTACTCTTTCTCATAATAATAGTATTTTCCCATTAGCAAAACAAACTAGGTTGTCTTTCTCAAAAAGTTCAATAACAACCCATTCTGCCTTTGATCTGTTACATTATGATGTTTGGGGACCACATAAAATTCCAACCCATTCTGATTTGTATTTTTTTCTCACTATTGTTGATGATTTTACTCGATGTAATTGGGTTTTTCTTATGCAACACAAATCAGAAATACACTATTTGTTAGTAAACTTTGTTAAATTCGTTCAAACTCAATTTCATACTACTATCAAGATAGTTAGATCAGACAATGAAACTGAGTTCCTATCTTTGCAACCATTTTTTACTTCTTGTGGCATTGAATTTCAGCACACTTGTGTTTATACTCCACAACAAAATGGAGTTGTAGAACGTAAGCATTGTCATATCCTAAATGTAGCTAGGTCTTTTCTTTTTCAGTTACAGGTTCCACTTAATTTTTGGGGAAAAGACATTTTAATGATTGTTTATCTTATAAATAGAACACCATCACCATTGTTATCTAACAAGACAGCCTTTGAAGCATTCTACAAACGACCACCTACATTTCACCATCTTAAAGTTATTAGTTGTAAGTGTTATGCAACTGTAGTACATCCTAAGCAAAAATTTGAACCTCGAGCAATTTCTTGTGTTTTCATAGGATATCCTTGTGGTTACAAAAGTTACAAGTTGTATGACATGCAATCTAAAAAATTCTTTATTAGTCGTGATGTTAAATTTTGTGATGATTTTCCTTTTTCATCAGTTCACAAACTTTGACATTAGCTCCTTCAACTCCCATTTTACCATTTCATGATCCACCCTACTCAAACATCCATTCTGATCCTTCTATCCCTTCGTCGTCTCCTTCGCCTCCTATTCCTTCTCCAAATTCATTAGTTCCAGATTCACCCACTAAATCTAATCTTATCCACCTGAGACATCAATTCCACTTCGACATTCTACTCGTACCAAACAACCTCCAGCTTATTATAATGATTATGATATGTCTTCTAGAACCAATCATTTAACCTCTAGCTCAAGTCTCAACACTGGCACTAGATATCCCCTTCATCATTACCTTTCATTCTCTCGTTTTTCTCATACTCAACGTGCTTTTCTAGCTCTTATTATAGTCCAGACAGAACCTAAAACCTATGATGAGGCAGTTGGCAATCCATTATGGCAGCAGGCTATGAATGATGAAATTGCAGCTTTGGAACGTAATCATACTTGGTCTCTCGTTCCTCTACCACCTGACCATAAACCTATTGGCTATCGTTGGGTGTATAAGATTAAACACAACTCTGATGGTTCTGTTGAATGTTATAAAGCTCGATTGGTAGTAAAGGCATACACTCAGGTTGAAGGTGTTATTACAAACAGACATTTTCTCCTACAACGAAACTTACTACACTTCGTTGCTTACTCACTATTGCCGCTGCTCGAAAATGGTTCACTCATCAATTGGATATTCATAATGTCTTTCTCCATGGTAATCTAGACGAGGAAGTCTATATGTCTTTACCACCAGGTATTCGCCGACAGGGGGAGAATATAGTATGTCTGCTTCATAAATCTCTTTATGGTTTAAAACAGGTTTCTCGCAATTGGTTCTCCATATTCTCCACCACTATACAAAATGCAGGCTACGCTCAGTCCAAAGAAGATTACTTTTTATTTACTAAGAGAAAAGGTACTTTCACTGTAGCTCTTATCTATGTTGATGATATTCTGTTGACATGGAAATACGAAATATGAAGGACCTCACAACACTCTCTCACGAGTATAAACTCTAGGAATTTTAAGCCACTCTTTTCACACTCATTTACACAAATGTGAAGCTCTCATTCTCACCTCTCAAAATTTTAAATGGAGTAAAGATTGAATTTTGAACTCTGGGTCGATTAAAAACTAAAAAGATAAAAATGAATAAAAATCAAATTGAGAAGAAACGCAAAGGAAACATATATCCGATCTTGAGCCTGTAGCTCTGATACCAAATGATAAGATAAGGAACCACTACAATGGGAGTAAGATTCGAATTACCTTGTTGATCGAATATCTCAAGCAGGAACATTGTTTGAGATTGGAATCACTCCACAAGCAAGATCGATCATATCTAGCTCGAATGATTCTTGTTGATCAAATATCTCAAGGCAAGAACACTTGCTTGAGATTCGAATCACTCCACAAGCAAGATTGATCTTGCCGAGCTTGCATGATTCTGCATGCAACCTAAACTACATAGAATTGCAAAGAAACTTAGCCATTGGCCAAAGAAGAGCACAAATGCTTCTTTTACTATATTTTTCAAGTCTACTTACAAATACAACATACATGGCTTTATATAGCCTCAAAATGAAACTACTAAAGGCATTCCAAGAGTTGTGACATTCATACCTAATGCCCTCAATTAACCATTATGTAATTGTAACCTAAAGTAAATTAAAAATCTTAAAATACATTGATGAACTATAATAACTCTAAATTGTAATCCACCCGAAATTCAAAACATGGAACTTCATTCCTCTTCGACGTGGCATGAACTGAAATATCTTTTGATAATTTCAACAATATTTTCTTCGAATCTTCATTGAAGCATATTGTATGATTGATGTCTCTTGGTTCATATC
>NW_019272289.1:0-12877 GCF_002738345.1 Cucurbita maxima | reverse complement strand
TCCAGCTTATTATAATGATTATGATATGTCTTCTAGAACCAATCATTTAACCTCTAGCTCAAGTCTCAACACTGGCACTAGATATCCCCTTCATCATTACCTTTCATTCTCTCGTTTTTCTCATACTCAACGTGCTTTTCTAGCTCTTATTATAGTCCAGACAGAACCTAAAACCTATGATGAGGCAGTTGGCAATCCATTATGGCAGCAGGCTATGAATGATGAAATTGCAGCTTTGGAACGTAATCATACTTGGTCTCTCGTTCCTCTACCACCTGACCATAAACCTATTGGCTATCGTTGGGTGTATAAGATTAAACACAACTCTGATGGTTCTGTTGAATGTTATAAAGCTCGATTGGTAGTAAAGGCATACACTCAGGTTGAAGGTGTTATTACAAACAGACATTTTCTCCTACAACGAAACTTACTACACTTCGTTGCTTACTCACTATTGCCGCTGCTCGAAAATGGTTCACTCATCAATTGGATATTCATAATGTCTTTCTCCATGGTAATCTAGACGAGGAAGTCTATATGTCTTTACCACCAGGTATTCGCCGACAGGGGGAGAATATAGTATGTCTGCTTCATAAATCTCTTTATGGTTTAAAACAGGTTTCTCGCAATTGGTTCTCCATATTCTCCACCACTATACAAAATGCAGGCTACGCTCAGTCCAAAGAAGATTACTTTTTATTTACTAAGAGAAAAGGTACTTTCACTGTAGCTCTTATCTATGTTGATGATATTCTGTTGACATGGAAATACGAAATATGAAGGACCTCACAACACTCTCTCACGAGTATAAACTCTAGGAATTTTAAGCCACTCTTTTCACACTCATTTACACAAATGTGAAGCTCTCATTCTCACCTCTCAAAATTTTAAATGGAGTAAAGATTGAATTTTGAACTCTGGGTCGATTAAAAACTAAAAAGATAAAAATGAATAAAAATCAAATTGAGAAGAAACGCAAAGGAAACATATATCCGATCTTGAGCCTGTAGCTCTGATACCAAATGATAAGATAAGGAACCACTACAATGGGAGTAAGATTCGAATTACCTTGTTGATCGAATATCTCAAGCAGGAACATTGTTTGAGATTGGAATCACTCCACAAGCAAGATCGATCATATCTAGCTCGAATGATTCTTGTTGATCAAATATCTCAAGGCAAGAACACTTGCTTGAGATTCGAATCACTCCACAAGCAAGATTGATCTTGCCGAGCTTGCATGATTCTGCATGCAACCTAAACTACATAGAATTGCAAAGAAACTTAGCCATTGGCCAAAGAAGAGCACAAATGCTTCTTTTACTATATTTTTCAAGTCTACTTACAAATACAACATACATGGCTTTATATAGCCTCAAAATGAAACTACTAAAGGCATTCCAAGAGTTGTGACATTCATACCTAATGCCCTCAATTAACCATTATGTAATTGTAACCTAAAGTAAATTAAAAATCTTAAAATACATTGATGAACTATAATAACTCTAAATTGTAATCCACCCGAAATTCAAAACATGGAACTTCATTCCTCTTCGACGTGGCATGAACTGAAATATCTTTTGATAATTTCAACAATATTTTCTTCGAATCTTCATTGAAGCATATTGTATGATTGATGTCTCTTGGTTCATATCGTTCTCCACTTCTTCAAGAGGACTCGTCCTCGAATCTGTTTGTGAAACTTTGCTGCAAATGTAACCATTATGTAATTGTAACCTAAAGTAAATTAAAAGTCTTAAAATACATTGATGAACTACAATAACTCTAAATTGTAATCCACCCGAAATTCAAAACATGGAACTTCATTCCTCTTCAACGTGCCATGAACTTAAATATCTTTTGATAATTTCAACAATATTTTCTTCGAATCTTCATTGAAGCATATTGTATGATTGATGTCTCTTGGTTCATATCATTCTCCACTTCTTCAAGAGAACTCATCCTCAAATCTTTTTGTGAAACTTTGCTGCTAAAAAATAAGTTATGGAAATACGAAGGACCTCACGACACTCTCTCATGAGTATGCACTCTAGGAATTTTAAGCCACTCGATTCACACTCATTTACATAAATGTGAAGCTCTCATTCTCATCTCTAAAAGTTTTAAATAGAGCAAAGATTGAATTCTGAACTCTGGGTCGATTAAAAACTAAAAAGATAAAAATGAATAAAAATCAAATTGAGAAGAAATCCAAAGGAAACATATATCCGATCTTGAGCCTGTAGCTCTGATACCAAATGATAAGATAAGGAACCACTACAATGGGAGTAAGATTCGAATTACCTTGTTGATCGAATATCTCAAGCAGGAACATTGTTTGAGATTGGAATCACTCCACAAGCAAGATCAATCATGTCTAACTCGAATGATTCTTGTTGATCAAATATCTCAAGGCAAGAACACTTGCTTGATTTTCGAATCGCTCCACAAGCAAGATTGATCATGCCGAGCTTACATGATTCTGCATGCAACCTAAACTACATAGAATTGCAAAAAAACATAGCCATTAGCCAAAGAAGAGCACAAATGCTTCTTTTACTATATTTTTCAAGTCTACTTACAAATACAACATACATGGCTTTATATAGCCTCAAAATGAAACTACTAAAGACATTCCAAGAGTTGTGACATTCATACCTAATGGCCTCAATTAACCATTATGTAATTGTAACCTAAAGTAAATTAAAAGTCTTAAAATACATTGATGAACTACAATAACTCTAAATTGTAATCCACCCAAAATTGAAAACAAGGAACTTCATTCCTCTTCAATGTGGCATGAATTGAAATATCTTTTGATAATTTCAACAATATTTTCTTCGAATCTTCATGGAAGCATATTACATGATTGACGTCTCTTGGTTCATATCATTCTCCACTTCTTCAAGAGGACTCGTCCTCGAATCTGTTTGTGAAACTTTGGTGCAAAAAAATAAGTTATGGAAATACCAAGGACCTCATGAGTATGCACTCTAGGAATTTTAAGCCACTTTTTTCACACTCATTGACACAAATGTGAAGCTCTCATTCTAACCTCTCAAAATTTTAAATGGAGCAAATATTGAATTTTGAACTTTGGGTCGATTTAAAACTAAAAAGATAAAAATGAAGAAAAATCAAATTGGGAAGAAACACAAAGGAAACGTATATCCGATCTTGAGCCTGAAGCTCTGATACAAAATGATAAGATAAGGAACCACTACAAGGGGAGTAAGATTCGGATTACCTTGTTGATCGAATATCTCAAGGCAGGAACATTGTTTGAGATTCGAACCACTCCACAAGCAAGATCGATCATGTCTAGCTCAAATGATTCTTGTTGATCGAGTATCTCAAGACAAGAACACGTGCTTGAGATTCGAATCATTCCACAAGCAAGATTGATCATGCCGAGCTTGCATGATTCTGCATGCAACCTTAAACTACATAGAATTGCAAAGAAACTCAGCCATTGGCCAAAGAAGAGCACAAATGCTTCTTTTACTATATTTTCCAAGTCTACTTACAAATACAACATACATGGCTTTATATATAGTCTCAAAATGAAACTACTAAAGGCATTCCAAGAGTTGTGGCATTCATACCTAATGGCTTCAATTAACCATTATGTAATTGTAACCTAAAGTAAATTAAAAGTCTTAAAATACATTGATGACTACAATAACTCTAAATTGTAATCCACCCAAAATTCAAAACATGGAACTTCATTCATCTTCAACGTGGCATGAACTGAAATATCTTTTGATAATTTCAACAATATTTTTTTCGAATCTTCATTGAAGCACATTGTATGATTGACGTCTCTTTGCTCATATCATTCTCCACTTCTTCAAGAGGACTCGTCCTCGAATCTGTTTGTGAAACTTTGTTGCAAGAAAATAAGTTATGGAAATACCAAGGACCTCACAACACTCTCGCACGAGTATGCACTCTAGGAATTTTAAGCCACTCTTTTAACACTCACTTACACAAATGTGAAGCTCTCATTCTCACCTCTCAAAATTTTAAATAGAGCAAAGATTGAATTTTGAACTCTGGGTCGATTAAAAACTAAAAAAATAAAAATGAATAAAAATCAAATTGAGAAGAAAGGCAAAGGAAACATATATCCGATCTTGAGCCTGAAGCTCTGATACCAAATGATAAGACAAGGAACCACTACAAGGGAAGTAAGATTCGAATTACCTTGTTGATCGAATATCTCAAGGCAGGAACATTGTTTGAGATTCGAATCACTCCACAAGCAAGATCGATCATGTCTAGCTCGAATGATTCTTGTTGATCAAATATCTCAAGGCAAGAACACTTGCTTGATATTCGAATCACTCCACAAGCAAGATTGATCATGCCGAGCTTGCATGATTCTGCATGCAACCTAAACTACATAGAATTTCAAAGAAACTCCGCCATTGGCCAAAGAAGAGTACAAATGCTTCTTTTACTATATTTTCCAAGTCTACTTACAAATACAACATACATGGCTTTATATAGCCTCAAAATGAAACTACTAAAAGCATTCCAAGAGTTGTGGCATTCATACCTAATGGCCTCAATTAATCATTATGTAATTGTTACCTAAAGTAAATTAAAAGTCTTAAAATACATTGATGAACTACAATAACTCTAAATTGTAATTCTCCCAAAATTCAAAACATGGAACTTCATTCCTCTTCAACGTGGCATGAACTGAAATATCTTTTGATAATTTCAACAATATTTTCTTCGAATCTTCATTGAAGCATATTGTATGATTGATGTCTCTTGGTTCATATCATTCTCCACTTCTTCAATAGGACTTGTCCACGAATCTGTTTGTGAAACTTTGCTGCAAAAAAATAAGTTATGGAAATACCAAGGACCTCATGAGTATGCACTCTAGGAATTTTAAGCCACTCTTTTCACACTCATTTACACAAATGAAGCTCTCATTCTCACCTCTCAAAATTTTAAATAGAGCAAAGATTGAATTTTGAACTCTCGGTAAATTAAAAACTAAAAAGATAAAAATGAATAAAAATCAAATTGAGAAGAAACGAAAAGGAAACATATATCTGATCTCGAGCCTGAAGCTCTGATACCAAATGATAAGATAAGGAACCACTACAAGGGGAGTAAGATTCGGATTACCTTGTTGATCGAATATCTCAAGGGAAGAACACTTTGTGGTATGGAAAATCAACCCAAGGGAAAGTATGGAACGGATTACCTTGACGATCAAGATCAAGAGTAAAGAAAACTCTTTTCTAAACTCGTTATTCGAATCACCCCACAAGAGGTTTGGTCAATACCACTTGAATGACTCTACATGCAAGTTCTAAACACAAGAATTTGCAAAGAAAGTTTAGCTCTCAACAAAGCTAAAATAGAAATTCTATTCTTAATTCCAAAATCTGTTGTCTAATCAAAGAAAAAAAGGCTTTATATAGCCCTTTTAACCTTAACCTATGTGATATATAACTCCCAAATTAAATGGGCTAGTAAATGAAAAATACCCATAACTTCCATATTAAAATGGCTAGTTAATGGTGGAATATAGTAACCTATGTGGGTTACAATATAACCTTAGCTCCTATATTTAAAACTAGCTTAAATATGACAAACAAATATTTAAACTATAATTAAATAATGCAATTAATAAAACGTGCTTATTGACTCACCCTTTGACTAGTTTCATAAATTCAGCGGAGCTCATTAAATGCAACTTAAAGTGCATTTAATTCATCTCGTTCTTGAAGCTCAACTTTGCACAACATATAAGGGAGGTCTCCAGCGTCTTCTAGAATTTTCTTTGATGAGCTCACCATAGCTTGAATATAACTGTATAAGGTTTGTTGTAGCTTCTTAGCTCTCGTCCTAGTAATTGGAACTTGAGGTATGGAAATTCCTATGTCGTGGTTCATATCATTCCATGTTTTGAATTTTGGGTGGATTAAAATTTAGAGTGATTGTACTTCATTAATGTGTTTTAACACTTTTAATTTACTTTAGGTTAAAAATACATAATGGTTAATTAAGGTCATTAAGTATGAATGTTACAACTCTCGGAATGCCTTTAGTGCTATATAAAGCCATGTATGCTGTATTAGTGAGTAGGCATGGAAAATATAGTAAGAGAAGCATTTGTGCTCTTCTCTAGCCAATGGCTAAGTTTGTTTGCAATTCTATGTAGTTTAGGTTGCATGCGCAGAATCATGCAAGCTCGGCATGATCAATCTTGCTTGTGGAGTGATTCCAATCTCAAGCAAGTGTTCTTGCCTTGAGATATTTGATCAACAAGAATCATTCGAGCTAGACATGATCGATCTTGCTCGTGGAGTGATTCGAATCTCAAACAATGTTCCTGCCTCGAGATATTCGATCAACAAGGTAATCCGAATCTTACTCCCCTTGTAGTGGTTCCTTATCTTATCATTTGGTTATCAGAGCTTCAGTCTCAATTTCGGATGCATGTTTCCTTTGCGCTTCTTCTCAATTTGATTTTCGTTCATTTTTATCTTTTTCAGTTTTCGGATGCATGTTTCCTTTGCGCTTCTTCTCAATTTGATTTTCGTTCATTTTTATCTTTTTCAGTTTTTAATCGACCCCAGAGTTCAAAATTCAATCTTTTCTGTATTTAAAATTTTGAGAGGTGAGAAGGAGAGCTTCATTTGTGTAAATGAGTGTGAAAAGAGTGGCTTAAAATTCCTAGAGTGCATACTCGTGAGAGAGTGTTGTGCGGTCCTTCGTATTTCCATAACTTAGTTTTTGCAGCAAAGTTTCACAAATTAGATTCGAGGGCGAATCCTCTTGAAGGAGTGGAGAATGGTATGAACCAAGAGACATCAGTCATACATACAATATGCTTTCAATGAAGATTTGAAGAAAGTATTTTGTTGAAATTATCAAAAGACATTTCGGGTCGTGCCACGTTGAAGAGGAATGAAGTTCCATGTTTTGAATTTTGGGTGGATTACAATTTAGAGTGATTGTGTCACGTTGAAGAGGAATGAAGTTCCATGTTTTGAATTTTGGGTGGATTACAATTTAGAGTGATTGTGTACTTCATTAATGCGTTTTTTACACTTTTATTTTACTTTAGGTCACAATTACATAATGGTTAATTGAGGCCATTGAGCATGAATATTTCAACTCTCGGAATGCCTTTAGTAGTTTCATTTCGAGGCTATATAAAGCCATGTATGCTGTATTAGTGAGTAGGCATGGAAAATATAGTAAGAGAAGCATTTGTGCTCTTCTCTGGCCAATGGCTAAGTTTTGTTTGCAATTCTATGTAGTTTAGGTTGCATGCGCAGAATCATGCAAGCTCGGCATGATCAATCTTGCTTGTGGAGTGATTCCAATCTCAAGCAAGTGTTCTTGCCTTGAGATATTTGATCAACAAGAATCATTCGAGCTAGACATGATCGATCTTGCTCGTGGAGTGATTCGAATCTCAAACAATGTTCCTGCCTCGAGATATTCGATCAACAAGGTAATCCGAATCTTACTCCCCTTGTAGTGGTTCCTTATCTTATCATTTGGTTATCAGAGCTTCAGTCTCAAGATCGGATGCATGTTTCCTTTGCGCTTCTTCTCAATTTGATTTTCGTTCATTTTTATCTTTTTCAGTTTTTAATCGACCCCAGAGTTCAAAATTCAATCTTTGCCCTATTTAAAATTTTGAGAGGTGAGAAGGAGAGCTTCATTTGTGTAAATGAGTGGAAAAGAGTGGCTTAAAATTCCTAGAGTGCATACTCGTGAGAGAGTGTTGTGCGGTCCTTCGTATTTCCATAACTTAGTTTTTGCAGCAAAGTTTCACAAATTAGATTCGAGGGCGAATCCTCTTGAAGGAGTGGAGAATGGTATGAACCAAGAGACATCAGTCATACATACAATATGCTTTCAATGAAGATTTGAAGAAAGTATTTTGTTGAAATTATCAAAAGACATTTCGGGTCGTGCCACGTTGAAGAGGAATGAAGTTCCATGTGTTGAATTTTGGGTGGATTACAATTTAGAGTGATTGTGTACTTCATTAATGCGTTTTTTACACTTTTATTTTACTTTAGGTCACAATTACATAATGGTTAATTGAGGCCATTGAGCATCAATGTTTCAACTCTCGGAATGCCTTTAGTAGTTTCATTTTGAGGCTATATAAAGCCATGTATGCTGTATTAGTGAGTAGGCGTGGAAAATATAGTAAGAGAAGCATTTGTGCTCTTCTCTGGCCAATGGCTAAGTTTGTTTGCAATTCTATGTATTTTAGGTTGCATGCGCAGAATCATGCAAGCTCGGCATGATCAATCTTGCTTGTGGAGTGATTCCAATCTCAAGCAAGTGTTCTTGCCTTGAGATATTTGATCAACAAGAATCATTCGAGCTAGACATGATCGATCTTGCTTGTGGAGTGATTCGAATCTCAAGCAAGTGTTCTTGCCTTGAGATATTTGATCAACAAGAATCATTCGAGCTAGACATGATCGATCTTGCTTGTGGAGTGATTCGAATCTCAAGCAAGTGTTCTTGCCTTGAGATATTTGATCAACAAGAATCATTCGAGCTAGACATGATCGATCTTGCTTGTGGAGTGATTCGAATCTCAAGCAAGTGTTCTTGCCTTGAGATATTTGATCAACAAGAATCATTCGAGCTAGACATGATCGATCTTGCTTGTGGAGTGATTCGAATCTCAAGCAAGTGTTCTTGCCTTGAGATATTTGATCAACAAGAATCATTCGAGCTAGACATGATCGATCTTGCTTGTGGAGTGATTCGAATCTCAAGCAAGTGTTCTTGCCTTGAGATATTTGATCAACAAGAATCATTCGAGCTAGACATGATCGATCTTGCTTGTGGAGTGATTCGAATCTCAAGCAAGTGTTCTTGCCTTGAGATATTTGATCAACAAGAATCATTCGAGCTAGACATGATCGATCTTGCTTGTGGAGTGATTCGAATCTCAAGCAAGTGTTCTTGCCTTGAGATATTTGATCAACAAGAATCATTCGAGCTAGACATGATCGATCTTGCTTGTGGAGTGATTCGAATCTCAAGCAAGTGTTCTTGCCTTGAGATATTTGATCAACAAGAATCATTCGAGCTAGACATGATCGATCTTGCTTGTGGAGTGATTCGAATCTCAAGCAAGTGTTCTTGCCTTGAGATATTTGATCAACAAGAATCATTCGAGCTAGACATGATCGATCTTGCTTGTGGAGTGATTCGAATCTCAAGCAAGTGTTCTTGCCTTGAGATATTTGATCAACAAGAATCATTCGAGCTAGACATGATCGATCTTGCTTGTGGAGTGATTCGAATCTCAAGCAAGTGTTCTTGCCTTGAGATATTTGATCAACAAGAATCATTCGAGCTAGACATGATCGATCTTGCTTGTGGAGTGATTCGAATCTCAAGCAAGTGTTCTTGCCTTGAGATATTTGATCAACAAGAATCATTCGAGCTAGACATGATCGATCTTGCTTGTGGAGTGATTCGAATCTCAAGCAAGTGTTCTTGCCTTGAGATATTTGATCAACAAGAATCATTCGAGCTAGACATGATCGATCTTGCTTGTGGAGTGATTCGAATCTCAAGCAAGTGTTCTTGCCTTGAGATATTTGATCAACAAGAATCATTCGAGCTAGACATGATCGATCTTGCTTGTGGAGTGATTCGAATCTCAAGCAAGTGTTCTTGCCTTGAGATATTTGATCAACAAGAATCATTCGAGCTAGACATGATCGATCTTGCTTGTGGAGTGATTCGAATCTCAAGCAAGTGTTCTTGCCTTGAGATATTTGATCAACAAGAATCATTCGAGCTAGACATGATCGATCTTGCTTGTGGAGTGATTCGAATCTCAAGCAAGTGTTCTTGCCTTGAGATATTTGATCAACAAGAATCATTCGAGCTAGACATGATCGATCTTGCTTGTGGAGTGATTCGAATCTCAAGCAAGTGTTCTTGCCTTGAGATATTTGATCAACAAGAATCATTCGAGCTAGACATGATCGATCTTGCTTGTGGAGTGATTCGAATCTCAAGCAAGTGTTCTTGCCTTGAGATATTTGATCAACAAGAATCATTCGAGCTAGACATGATCGATCTTGCTTGTGGAGTGATTCGAATCTCAAGCAAGTGTTCTTGCCTTGAGATATTTGATCAACAAGAATCATTCGAGCTAGACATGATCGATCTTGCTTGTGGAGTGATTCGAATCTCAAGCAAGTGTTCTTGCCTTGAGATATTTGATCAACAAGAATCATTCGAGCTAGACATGATCGATCTTGCTTGTGGAGTGATTCGAATCTCAAGCAAGTGTTCTTGCCTTGAGATATTTGATCAACAAGAATCATTCGAGCTAGACATGATCGATCTTGCTTGTGGAGTGATTCGAATCTCAAGCAAGTGTTCTTGCCTTGAGATATTTGATCAACAAGAATCATTCGAGCTAGACATGATCGATCTTGCTTGTGGAGTGATTCGAATCTCAAGCAAGTGTTCTTGCCTTGAGATATTTGATCAACAAGAATCATTCGAGCTAGACATGATCGATCTTGCTTGTGGAGTGATTCGAATCTCAAGCAAGTGTTCTTGCCTTGAGATATTTGATCAACAAGAATCATTCGAGCTAGACATGATCGATCTTGCTTGTGGAGTGATTCGAATCTCAAGCAAGTGTTCTTGCCTTGAGATATTTGATCAACAAGAATCATTCGAGCTAGACATGATCGATCTTGCTCGTGGAGTGATTCGAATCTCAAACAATGTTCCTGCCTCGAGATATTCGATCAACAAGGTAATCCGAATCTTACTCCCCTTGTAGTGGTTCCTTATCTTATCATTTGGTTATCAGAGCTTCAGTCTCAAGATCGGATGCATGTTTCCTTTGCGCTTCTTCTCAATTTGATTTTCGTTCATTTTTATCTTTTTCAGTTTTTAATCGACCCCAGAGTTCAAAATTCAATCTTTGCCCTATTTAAAATTTTGAGAGGTGAGAAGGAGAGCTTCATTTGTGTAAATGAGTGTGAAAAGAGGGGCTTAAAATTCCTAGAGTGCATACTCGTGAGAGAGTGTTGTGCGGTCCTTCGTATTTCCATAACTTAGTTTTTGCAGCAAAGTTTCACAAATTAGATTCGAGGGCGAATCCTCTTGAAGGAGTGGAGAATGGTATGAACCAAGAGACATCAGTCATACATACAATATGCTTTCAATGAAGATTTGAAGAAAGTATTTTGTTGAAATTATCAAAAGATATTTCGGGTCGTGCCACGTTGAAGAGGAATGAAGTTCCATGGTTTGAATTTTGGGTGGATTACAATTTAGAGTGATTGTGTACTTCATTAATGCGTTTTTTACACTTTTATTTTACTTTAGGTCACAATTACATAATGGTTAATTGAGGCCATTGAGCATGAATGTTTCAACTCTCGGAATGCCTTTAGTAGTTTCATTTCGAGGCTATATAAAGCCATGTATGCTGTATTAGTGAGTAGGCATGGAAAATATAGTAAGAGAAGCATTTGTGCTCTTCTCTGGCCAATGGCTAAGTTTTGTTTGCAATTCTATGTAGTTTAGGTTGCATGCGCAGAATCATGCAAGCTCGGCATGATCAATCTTGCTTGTGGGGTGATTCCAATCTCAAGCAAGTGTTCTTGCCTTGAGATATTTGATCAACAAGAATCATTCGAGCTAGACATGATCGATCTTGCTCGTGGAGTGATTCGAATCTCAAACAATGTTCCTGCCTCGAGATATTCGATCAACAAGGTAATCCGAATCTTACTCCCCTTGTAGTGGTTCCTTATCTTATCATTTGGTTATCAGAGCTTCAGTCTCAAGATCGGATGCATGTTTCCTTTGCGCTTCTTCTCAATTTGATTTTCGTTCATTTTTATCTTTTTCAGTTTTTAATCGACCCCAGAGTTCAAAATTCAATCTTTGCCCTATTTAAAATTTTGAGAGGTGAGAAGGAGAGCTTCATTTGTGTAAATGAGTGTGAAAAGAGTGGCTTAAAATTCCTAGAGTGCATACTCGTGAGAGAGTGTTGTGCGGTCCTTCGTATTTCCATAACTTAGTTTTTGCAGCAAAGTTTCACAAATTAGATTCGAGGGCGAATCCTCTTGAAGGAGTGGAGAATGGTATGAACCAAGAGACATCAGTCATACATACAATATGCTTTCAATGAAGATTTGAAGAAAGTATTTTGTTGAAATTATCAAAAGACATTTCGGGTCGTGCCACGTTGAAGAGGAATGAAGTTCCATGGTTTGAATTTTGGGTGGATTACAATTTAGAGTGATTGTGTACTTCATTAATGCGTTTTTTACACTTTTATTTTACTTTAGGTCACAATTACATAATGGTTAATTGAGGCCATTGAGCATGAATGTTTCAACTCTCGGAATGCCTTTAGTAGTTTCATTTCGAGGCTATATAAAGCCATGTATGCTGTATTAGTGAGTAGGCATGGAAAATATAGTAAGAGAAGCATTTGTGCTCTTCTCTGGCCAATGGCTAAGTTTTGTTTGCAATTCTATGTAGTTTAGGTTGCATGCGCAGAATCATGCAAGCTCGGCATGATCAATCTTGCTTGTGGAGTGATTCCAATCTCAAGCAAGTGTTCTTGCCTTGAGATATTTGATCAACAAGAATCATTCGAGCTAGACATGATCGATCTTGCTCGTGGAGTGATTCGAATCTCAAACAATGTTCCTGCCTCGAGATATTCGATCAACAAGGTAATCAGAATCTTACTCCCCTTGTAGTGGTTCCTTATCTTATCATTTGGTTATCAGAGCTTCAGTCTCAAGATCGGATGCATGTTTCCTTTGCGCTTCTTCTCAATTTGATTTTCGTTCATTTTTATCTTTTT
>NW_019272288.1:57182-59061 GCF_002738345.1 Cucurbita maxima | reverse complement strand
TAATATGATAAATCATCAAGTCTTATCATTCCTCACAAAACTTTCGAAAAACGACGATCGTGACTCGGTTTTTTTAGCACGTACTTCAAACTTCCGAGATTTCGGTTTCCGAAGTAGGGTTCGATTTTAAGAACTCTGTTGACAGTTTTATGCACTCCGTTTCTTAGAAATAATATGATCAATCATCAAGTCTTATCATTCCTCACAAAACTTTCGAAAAACCACGATCGTGGCTCGGTTTTTTTAGCACGTACATCAAACATCCCAGATTTGGGTTTCCGAAGTAGGGTTCGATTTGAAGAACTCTGTTGACGGTTTTATGCACTCCGTTTCTTAGAAATAATATGATAAATCATCAAGTCTTATCATTCCTCTCAAAACTTTCGAAAAACCACGATCGTGGCTCGGTTTTTTTAGCACGTACTTCAAACATCCCAGATTTGGGTTTCCGAAGTAGGGTTCGATTTGAAGAACTCTGTTGACGGTTTTAAGCACTCCGTTTCTTAGAAATAATATTCTAAATCATCAAGCCTTATCATTCCTCAAAAAACTTTTGAAAAACGACGATCGTGTCTCGGTATTTTTAGCACGTAATTTAAATTTCCACGATTTGGGTTTCCGAAGTAGGGTTCGATTTGAAGAACACTGTTGACGGTTTTATGCACTCCATTTCTTAGAAATAATATGATAAATCATCAAGTTTTATCATTCTTCACAAAACTTTCGAAAAACGACGATCGTGACTCGGTTTTTTTAGCACGTACTTCAAACATCCCAGATTTCGGTTTCCGAAGTAGGGTTCGATTTGAAGAACTCTGTTGACGGTTTTATGCACTCCGTTTCTTAGAAATAATATGATAAATCATCAAGCCTTATCATTCCTCACAAAACTTTCGAAAAATGACGATCGTGACTCGGTTTTTTTAGCACGTACTTCAAACTTCTCAGATTTGGGTTTGCGAAGTAGGGTTCGATTTGAAGAACTCTGTTGACGGTTTTATGCACTCCGTTTCTTAGAAATAATATGATAAATCATCAAGCCTTATCATTCCTCACAAAACTTTCGAAAAACGACGATCGTGACTCAGTTTTTTTAGCACGTAATTAAAATTTCTACGATTTGGGTTTGCGAAGTAGGGTTCGATTTGAAGAACTCTGTTGACGGTTTTATGAACTCCGTTTCTTAGAATTAATATGATAAATCATAGAGCCTTATCATTCCTCAAAAAACTTTTGAAAAACGACGATCGTGTCTCGGTATTTTTAGCACGTAATTTAAATTTCCACGATTTGGGTTTACGAAGTAGGGTTCGATTTGAAGAACTCTGTTGACGGTTTTATGAACTCCGTTTCTTAGAATTAATATGATAAATCATCGAGCCTTATCATTCCTCAAAAAACTTTTGAAAAACGACGATCGTGACTCGGTTTTTTTAGCACGTACTTCAAACTTCCCAGATTTGGGTTTCCGAAGTAGGGTTCGATTTGAAGAACTCTGTTGACAGTTTTATGCACTCCGTTTCTTAGAAATAATATGATAAATCATCAAGCCTTATCATTCCTCACAAAACTTTCGAAAAACGACGATCGTGACTCGGTTTTTTTAGCACGTAATAAAAATTTCCACGATCTTGGTTTGCGAAGTAGTGTTCGATTTGAAGAACTCTGTTGACGGTTTTATGCACTCCGTTTCTTAGAAATAATATGATAAATCATCAAGCCTTATCATTCCTCACAAAACTTTCGAAAAATGACGATCGTGACTCAGTTTTTTTAGCACGTAATTAAAATTTCTACGATTTGGGTTTGCGAAGTAGGGTTCGATTTGAAGAACTCTGTTGACGGTTTTATGAACTCCGTTTCTTAGAATTAATATGAT
>NW_019272288.1:50571-57112 GCF_002738345.1 Cucurbita maxima | reverse complement strand
CTGTTGACGGTTTTATGCACTCCGTTTCTTAGAAATAATATGATAAATCATCAAGTCTTATCATTCCTCACAAAACTTTCGAAAAACGACGATCGTGACTCGGTTTTTTTAGCACGTACTTCAAACTTTCGAGATTTCGGTTTCCGAAGTAGGGTTCGATTTGAAGAACTCTGTTGACGGTTTTATGCACTCCGTTTCTTAGAAATAATATGATAAATCATCAAGCCTTATCATTCCTCACAAAACTTTCGAAAAACGACGATCGTGACTCGGTTTTTTTAGCACGTACTTCAAACTTCCCAGATTTGGGTTTGCGAAGTAGGGTTCGATTTGAAGAACTCTGTTGACAGTTTTATGCACTCCGTTTCTTAGAAATAATATGATAAATCATCAAGCCTTATCATTCCTCACAAAACTTTCGAAAAACGACGATCGTGACTCAGTTCTTTTAGCACGTAATAAAAATTTCCACGATCTTGGTTTCCGAAGTAGTGTTCGATTTGAAGAACTCTGTTGACGGTTTTATGCACTCCGTTTCTTAGAAATAATATGATAAATCATCAAGCCTTATCATTCCTCACAAAACTTTCGAAAAACGACGATCGTGACTTGGTTTTTTTAGCACGTACTTCAAATTTCTCAGATTTGGGTTTCCGAAGTAGGGTTCGATTTGAAGCACACTTTTACTGTTTTATGCACTCCGTTTCTTCGAAATTCTATTCTAAATCATCAAGTCTTATCATTCCTCACAAAACTTTCGAAAAACGACGATCGTGACTTGGTTTTTTTAGCACGTACTTCAAATTTCTCAGATTTGGGTTTCCGAAGTAGGGTTCGATTTGAAGCACACTTTTACTGTTTTATGCACTCCGTTTCTTCGAAATTCTATTCTAAATCATCAAGTCTTATCATTCCTCACAAAACTTTCGAAAAACGACGATCGTGACTTGGTTTTTTTAGCACGTACTTCAAATTTCTCAGATTTGGGTTTCCGAAGTAGGGTTCGATTTGAAGCACACTTTTACTGTTTTATGCACTCCGTTTCTTCGAAATTCTATTCTAAATCATCAAGTCTTATCATTCCTCACAAAACTTTCGAAAAACGACGATCGTGACTTGGTTTTTTTAGCACGTACTTCAAATTTCTCAGATTTGGGTTTCCGAAGTAGGGTTCGATTTGAAGCACACTTTTACTGTTTTATGCACTCCGTTTCTTCGAAATTCTATTCTAAATCATCAAGTCTTATCATTCCTCACAAAACTTTCGAAAAACGACGATCGTGACTTGGTTTTTTTAGCACGTACTTCAAATTTCTCAGATTTGGGTTTCCGAAGTAGGGTTCGATTTGAAGCACACTTTTACTGTTTTATGCACTCCGTTTCTTCGAAATTCTATTCTAAATCATCAAGTCTTATCATTCCTCACAAAACTTTCGAAAAACGACGATCGTGACTTGGTTTTTTTAGCACGTACTTCAAATTTCTCAGATTTGGGTTTCCGAAGTAGGGTTCGATTTGAAGCACACTTTTACTGTTTTATGCACTCCGTTTCTTCGAAATTCTATTCTAAATCATCAAGTCTTATCATTCCTCACAAAACTTTCGAAAAACGACGATCGTGACTTGGTTTTTTTAGCACGTACTTCAAATTTCTCAGATTTGGGTTTCCGAAGTAGGGTTCGATTTGAAGCACACTTTTACTGTTTTATGCACTCCGTTTCTTCGAAATTCTATTCTAAATCATCAAGTCTTATCATTCCTCACAAAACTTTCGAAAAACGACGATCGTGACTTGGTTTTTTTAGCACGTACTTCAAATTTCTCAGATTTGGGTTTCCGAAGTAGGGTTCGATTTGAAGCACACTTTTACTGTTTTATGCACTCCGTTTCTTCGAAATTCTATTCTAAATCATCAAGTCTTATCATTCCTCACAAAACTTTCGAAAAACGACGATCGTGACTTGGTTTTTTTAGCACGTACTTCAAATTTCTCAGATTTGGGTTTCCGAAGTAGGGTTCGATTTGAAGCACACTTTTACTGTTTTATGCACTCCGTTTCTTAGAAATAATATGATAAATCATCAAGCCTTATCATTCCTCACAAAACTTTCGAAAAACGACGATCGTGACTTGGTTTTTTTAGCACGTACTTCAAATTTCTCAGATTTGGGTTTGCGAAGTAGGGTTCGATTTGAAGAACTCTGTTGACGGTTTTATGCACTCCGTTTCTTAGAAATAATATTCTAAATCATCCAGTCTTATCATTCCTCACAAAACTTTCGAAAAACCACGATCGTGACTCGGTTTTTTTAGCACGTACTTCAAAGATCCCAGATTTGGGTTTCCATAGCAGGGTTCGATTTGAAGAACTCTGTTGACGGTTTTATGCACTCCGTTTCTTAGAAATAATATGATAAATCATCAAGTCTTATCATTCCTCACAAAACTTTCGAAAAACGACGATCGTGACTCGATTTTTTTAGCACGTACTTCAAACTTCCGAGATTTCGGTTTCCGAAGTAAGGTTCGATTTGAAGAACTCTGTTGACGGTTTTATGCACTCCGTTTCTTAGAAATAATATGATAAATCATTAAGTCTTATCATTCCTCACAAAACTTTCGAAAAACCACGACCGTGACTCGGTTTTTTTAGCACGTACTTCAAAGATCCCAGATTTGGGTTTCCATAGCAGGGGTCGATTTGAAGAACTCTGTTGACGGTTTTATGCACTCCGTTTCTTAGAAATAATATTCTAAATCATCGAGCCTTATCATTCCTCACAAAACTTTCGAAAACGACGATCGTGACTTGGTTTTTTTAGCACGTACTTCAAATTTCTCAGATTTGGGTTTCCGAAGTAGGGTTCGATTTAAAGAACTCTGTTGACGGTTTTATGCACTCCGTTTCTTAGAAAAAATATGATAAATCATCAAGTCTTATCATTCCTCACAAATCTTTCGAAAAACCACGATCGTGACTCGGTTTTTTTAGCACGTACTTCAAAGATCCCAGATTTGGGTTTCCATAGCAGGGGTCGATTTGAAGAACTCTGTTGACGGTTAGAAGCACTACGTTTCTTAGAAATAATATGATAAATCATCAAGCCTTATCATTCCTCACAAAACTTTCGAAAACGACGATCGTGACTTGGTTTTTTTAGCACGTACTTCAAATTTCTCAGATTTGGGTTTCCGAAGTAGGGTTCGATTTAAAGAACTCTGTTGACGGTTTTATGCACTCCGTTTCTTAGAAAAAATATGATAAATCATCAAGTCTTATCATTCCTCACAAATCTTTCGAAAAACCACGATCGTGACTCGGTTTTTTTAGCACGTACTTCAAAGATCCCAGATTTGGGTTTCCATAGCAGGGGTCGATTTGAAGAACTCTGTTGACGGTTAGAAGCACTACGTTTCTTAGAAATAATATGATAAATCATCAAGCCTTATCATTCCTCACAAAACTTTCGAAAACGACGATCGTGACTTGGTTTTTTTAGCACGTACTTCAAATTTCTCAGATTTGGGTTTCCGAAGTAGGGTTCGATTTAAAGAACTCTGTTGACGGTTTTATGCACTCCGTTTCTTAGAAAAAATATGATAAATCATCAAGTCTTATCATTCCTCACAAATCTTTCGAAAAACCACGATCGTGACTCGGTTTTTTTAGCACGTACTTCAAAGATCCCAGATTTGGGTTTCCATAGCAGGGGTCGATTTGAAGAACTCTGTTGACGGTTAGAAGCACTACGTTTCTTAGAAATAATATGATAAATCATCAAGCCTTATCATTCCTCACAAAACTTTCGAAAACGACGATCGTGACTTGGTTTTTTTAGCACGTACTTCAAATTTCTCAGATTTGGGTTTCCGAAGTAGGGTTCGATTTAAAGAACTCTGTTGACGGTTTTATGCACTCCGTTTCTTAGAAAAAATATGATAAATCATCAAGTCTTATCATTCCTCACAAATCTTTCGAAAAACCACGATCGTGACTCGGTTTTTTTAGCACGTACTTCAAAGATCCCAGATTTGGGTTTCCATAGCAGGGGTCGATTTGAAGAACTCTGTTGACGGTTAGAAGCACTACGTTTCTTAGAAATAATATGATAAATCATCAAGCCTTATCATTCCTCACAAAACTTTCGAAAACGACGATCGTGACTTGGTTTTTTTAGCACGTACTTCAAATTTCTCAGATTTGGGTTTCCGAAGTAGGGTTCGATTTAAAGAACTCTGTTGACGGTTTTATGCACTCCGTTTCTTAGAAAAAATATGATAAATCATCAAGTCTTATCATTCCTCACAAATCTTTCGAAAAACCACGATCGTGACTCGGTTTTTTTAGCACGTACTTCAAAGATCCCAGATTTGGGTTTCCATAGCAGGGGTCGATTTGAAGAACTCTGTTGACGGTTAGAAGCACTACGTTTCTTAGAAATAATATGATAAATCATCAAGCCTTATCATTCCTCACAAAACTTTCGAAAACGACGATCGTGACTTGGTTTTTTTAGCACGTACTTCAAATTTCTCAGATTTGGGTTTCCGAAGTAGGGTTCGATTTAAAGAACTCTGTTGACGGTTTTATGCACTCCGTTTCTTAGAAAAAATATGATAAATCATCAAGTCTTATCATTCCTCACAAATCTTTCGAAAAACCACGATCGTGACTCGGTTTTTTTAGCACGTACTTCAAAGATCCCAGATTTGGGTTTCCATAGCAGGGGTCGATTTGAAGAACTCTGTTGACGGTTAGAAGCACTACGTTTCTTAGAAATAATATGATAAATCATCAAGCCTTATCATTCCTCACAAAACTTTCGAAAACGACGATCGTGACTTGGTTTTTTTAGCACGTACTTCAAATTTCTCAGATTTGGGTTTCCGAAGTAGGGTTCGATTTAAAGAACTCTGTTGACGGTTTTATGCACTCCGTTTCTTAGAAAAAATATGATAAATCATCAAGTCTTATCATTCCTCACAAATCTTTCGAAAAACCACGATCGTGACTCGGTTTTTTTAGCACGTACTTCAAAGATCCCAGATTTGGGTTTCCATAGCAGGGGTCGATTTGAAGAACTCTGTTGACGGTTAGAAGCACTACGTTTCTTAGAAATAATATGATAAATCATCAAGCCTTATCATTCCTCACAAAACTTTCGAAAACGACGATCGTGACTTGGTTTTTTTAGCACGTACTTCAAATTTCTCAGATTTGGGTTTCCGAAGTAGGGTTCGATTTAAAGAACTCTGTTGACGGTTTTATGCACTCCGTTTCTTAGAAAAAATATGATAAATCATCAAGTCTTATCATTCCTCACAAATCTTTCGAAAAACCACGATCGTGACTCGGTTTTTTTAGCACGTACTTCAAAGATCCCAGATTTGGGTTTCCATAGCAGGGGTCGATTTGAAGAACTCTGTTGACGGTTAGAAGCACTACGTTTCTTAGAAATAATATGATAAATCATCAAGCCTTATCATTCCTCACAAAACTTTCGAAAAACGACGATCGTGACTTGGTTTTTTTAGCACGTTTTTCAAATTTCCCAGATTTGGGTTTCCGAAGTAGGGTTCGATTTGAAGAACTCTGTTGACGGTTTTATGCACTCCGTTTCTTAGAAATAATATGATAAATCATCAAGTCTTATCATTCCTCACAAAACTTTCGAAAGTTTTGTGAGGAATAATATTCTAAATCATTTAGCCTTATCATTCCTCACAAATCTTTCGAAAAACCACGATCGTGACTTGGTTTTTTTAGCACGTACTTCAAATTTCCCAGATTTGGGTTTCGGAAGTAGGGTTCGATTTGAAGAATTCTGTTGACGGTTTTATGCGCTCCGTTTCTTAGAAATAATATGATAAATCATCAAGTCTTATCATTCCTCACAAATCTTTCGAAAAACCACGATCGTGACTTGGTTTTTTTAGCACGTACTTCAAATTTCCCAGATTTGGGTTTCGGAAGTAGGGTTCGATTTGAAGAATTCTGTTGACGGTTTTATGCGCTCCGTTTCTTAGAAATAATATGATAAATCATCAAGTCTTATCATTCCTCACAAAACTTTCGAAAGTTTTGTGAGGAATAATATTCTAAATCATCAAGCCTTATCATTCCTCACAAAACTCTCGAAAAACCACGACCGTGACTCGGTTTTTTTAGCACGTACTTCAAACATCCCAGATTTGGGTTTCCAAAGCAGGGTTCGATTTGAAGAATTCTGTTGACGGTTTTATGCACTCCGTTTCTTAGAAATAATATTCTAAATCATTTAGCCTTATCATTCCTCACAAAACTCTCGAAAAACCACGATCGTGACTTGGTTTTTTCTAAATCATTTAGCCTTATCATTCCTCACAAAACTCTCGAAAAACCACGATCGTGACTTGGTTTTTTTAGCACATACTTCAAACATCCCAGATTTGGGTTTCCAAAGCAGGGTTCGATTTAATGAACTCTGTTGACGGTTTTATGCACTCCGTTTCTTAGAAATAATATTCTAAATCATCAAGTCTTATCATTCCTCACAAAACT
>NW_019272288.1:49937-50287 GCF_002738345.1 Cucurbita maxima | reverse complement strand
GTACTTCAAACATCCCAGATTTGGGTTTCCGAAGTAGGGTTCGATTTGAAGAACTCTGTTGACGGTTTTATGCACTCCGTTTCTTAGAAATAATATGATAAATCATCAAGACTTATCATTCCTCACAAAACTTTCGAAAAACCACGATCGTGACTCGGTTTTTTTAGCACGTACTTCAAACTTCCCAGATTTGGGTTTCCGAAGTAGGGTTCGATTTGAAGAACTTTGTTCACGGTTTTAAGCACTCCGTTTCTTAGAAATAATATGATAAATCATCAAGCCTTATCATTCCTCACAAAACTTTCGAAAAACGACGATCGTGACTTGGTTTTTTTAGCACGTACTTCAAA
>NW_019272288.1:47674-49904 GCF_002738345.1 Cucurbita maxima | reverse complement strand
TCTGTTGACGGTTTTATGCACTCCGTTTCTTAGAAATAATATTCTAAATCATCAAGTCTTATCATTCCTCACAAAACTTTCGAAAAACCACGATCGTGACTCGGTTTTTTTAGCACGTACTTCAAACTTCTCAGATTTGGGTTTCCGAAGTAGGGTTCGATTTGAAGAACTCTGTTGACGGTTTTAAGCACTCCGTTTCTTAGAAATAATATGATAAATCATCAAGCCTTATCATTCCTCACAAAACTTTCGAAAAACGACGATCGTGACTCGATTTTTTTAGCACGTACTTCAAACTTCCGAGATTTCGGTTTCCGAAGTAGGGTTCGATTTGAAGAACTCTGTTGACGGTTTTATGCAATCCGTTTCTTAGAAATAATATGATAAATCATTAAGTCTTATCATTCCTCACAAAACTTTCGAAAAACCACGATCGTGACTCGGTTTTTTTAGCACGTACTTCAAAGATCCCAGATTTGGGTTTCCATAGCAGGGGTCGATTTGAAGAACTCTGTTGACGGTTTTATGCACTCCGTTTCTTAGAAATAATATTCTAAATCATCAAGCCTTATCATTCCTCACAAAACTCTCGAAAAACGACGATCGTGACTCGGTTTTTTTAGNACTCCGTTTCTTAGAAATAATATTCTAAATCATCAAGCCTTATCATTCTTCACAAAACTCTCGAAAAACGACGATCGTGACTCGGTTTTTTTAGCACGTACTTCAAACATCCCAGATTTGGGTTTCCGAAGTATGGTTCGATTTGAAGAACTCTATTGACGGTTAGAAGCACTACGTTTCTTAGAAATAATATGATAAATCATCAAGCCTTATCATTCCTCACAAAACTTTCGAAAAACGACGATCGTGACTTGGTTTTTTTAGCACGTATTTCAAACATCCCAGATTTGGGTTTCCGAAGTAGGGTTCGATTTGAAGAACTCTGTTCACGGTTTTATGCACTCCGTTTCTTAGAAATAATATGATAAATCATCAAGTCTTATCATTCCTCACAAAACTTTCGAAANCATCCCAGATTTGGGTTTCCGAAGTAGGGTTCGATTTGAAGAACTCTGTTGACGGTTTTATGCACTCCGTTTCTTAGAAATAATATTCTAAATCATCAAGCCTTATCATTCCTCACAAAACTCTCGATAACGACGATCGTGACTCGGTTTTTTTAGCACGTACTTCAAACATCCCAGATTTGGGTTTCCAAAGCAGGGTTCGATTTGAAGAACACTGTTGACGGTTTTATGCACTCCGTTTCTTAGAAATAATATTCTAAATCATCAAGCCTTATCATTCCTCACAAAACTCTCGAAAACGACGATCGTGACTCGGTTTTTTTAGCACGTACTTCAAACATCCCAGATTTGGGTTTCCATAGCAGGGTTCGATTTAAAGAACTCTGTTGACGGTTTTATGCACTCCGTTTCTTAGAAATAATATTCTAAATCATCAAGCCTTATCATTCCTCACAAAACTCTCGAAAAACCACGACCGTGACTCGGTTTTTTTAGCACGTACTTCAAACATCCCAGATTTGGGTTTCCAAAGCAGGGTTCGATTTGAAGAACTCTGTTGACGGTTTTAAGCACTCCGTTTCTTAGAAATAATATTCTAAATCATCAAGCCTTATCATTCCTCACAAAACTCTCGAAAAACCACGACCGTGACTCAGTTTTTTTAGCACGTACTTCAAACATCCCAGATTTGGGTTTCCAAAGCAGGGTTCGATTTGAAGAATTCTGTTGACGGTTTTATGCACTCCGTTTCTTAGAAATAATATTCTAAATCATTTAGCCTTATCATTCCTCACAAAACTCTCGAAAAACCACGATCGTGACTCGGTTTTTTTAGCACGTACTTCAAACATCCCAGATTTGGGTTTCCAAAGCACGGTTCGATTTAATGAACTCTGTTGACGGTTTTATGCACTCCGTTTCTTAGAAATAATATTCTAAANGGGTTTCCAAAGCAGGGTTCGATTTAATGAACTCTGTTGACGGTTTTATGCACTCCGTTTCTTAGAAATAATATTCTAAATCATCAAGTCTTATCATTCCTCACAAAACTCTCGAAAAACCACGATCGTGACTCGGTTTTGTTAGCACGTACTTCAAACATCCCAGATTTGGGTTTCCAAAGCAAGGTTCGATTTAATGAACTCTGTTGACGGTTTTATGCACTCCGTTTCTTAGAAATAATATTCTAAATCATCAAG
>NW_019272288.1:45702-47550 GCF_002738345.1 Cucurbita maxima | reverse complement strand
GAAATAATATTCTAAATCATTTAGCCTTATCATTCCTCACAAAACTCTCGAAAAACGACGATCGTGACTTGGTTTTTTTAGCACGTACTTCAAATTTCCCAGATTTGGGTTTCTGAAGTAGGGTTCGCTTTGAAGAACTCTGTTCACGGTTTTATGCACTCCGTTTCTTAGAAATAATATGATAAATCATCAAGTCTTATCATTCCTCACAAAACTTTCGAAAAACCACGATCGTGACTCGGTTTTTTTAGCACGTACTTCAAACTTCCCAGATTTGGGTTTCCGAAGTAGGGTTCGATTTGAAGAACTTTGTTCACGGTTTTAAGCACTCCGTTTCTTAGAAATAATATGATAAATCATCAAGCCTTATCATTCCTCACAAAACTTTCGAAAAACGACGATCGTGACTTGGTTTTTTTAGCACGTACTTCAAATTTCCCAGATTTGGGTTTCTGAAGTAGGGTTCGATTTGAAGAACTCTATTGACGGTTTTATGCACTCCGTTTCTTAGAAATAATATTCTAAATCATCAAGTCTTATCATTCCTCACAAAACTTTCGAAAAACCACGATCGTGACTCGGTTTTTTTAGCACGTACTTCAAACATCCCAGATTTGGGTTTCCGAAGTAGGGTTCAATTTGAAGAACTCTGTTGACGGTTTTAAGCACTCCGTTTCTTAGAAATAATATGATAAATCATGAAGCCTTATCATTCCTCACAAAACTTTCGAAAAACGACGATCGTGACTTGGTTTTTTTAGCACGTAGAAGCCTTATCATTCCTCACAAAACTTTCGAAAAACGACGATCGTGACTTGGTTTTTTTAGCACGTACTTCAAATGTCCCAGATTTGGGTTTCCGAAGTAGGGTTCGATTTGAAGAACTCTGTTGACAGTTTTATGCACTCCGTTTCTTAGAAATAATATGATCAATCATCAAGTCTTATCATTCCTCACAAAACTTTCGAAAAACCACGATCGTGGCTCAGTTTTTTTAGCACGTACTTCAAACATCCCAGATTTGGGTTTCCGAAGTACGGTTCGATTTGAAGAACTCTGTTGACGGTTTTATGCACTCCGTTTCTTAGAAATAATATTCTAAATCATCAAGCCTTATCATTCCTCACAAAACTCTCGAAAACGACGATCGTGACTCGGTTTTTTTNCCAGATTTGGGTTTCCGAAGTAGGGTTCGATTTGAAGAACTCTGTTGACGGTTTTAAGCACTCCGTTTCTTAGAAATAATATTCTAAATCATCAAGCCTTATCATTCCTCACAAAACTCTCGAAAAAACGACGATCGTGACTCGGTTTTTTTAGCACGTACTTCAAACTTCCCAGATTTGGGTTTCCGAAGTAGGGTTCGATTTGAAGAACTCTGTTGACGGTTTTAAGCACTCCATTTCTTAGAAATAATATGATAAATCATCAAGCCTTATCATTCCTCACAAAACTTTCGAAAAACCACGATCGTGACTCGGTTTTTTTAGCACGTACTTCAAACTTCCCAGATTTGGGTTTCCGAAGTAGGGTTCGATTTGAAGAACTCTGTTGACGGTTTTAAGCACTCCGTTTCCTAGAAATAATTTGATAAATCATCAAGCCTTATCATTCCTCACAAAACTTTCGAAAAACGACGATCGTGACTTGGTTTTTTTAGCACGTACTTCAAATTTCCCAGATTTGGGTTTCCGAAGTAGGGTTCGATTTGAAGAACTCTCTTGACGGTTTTAAGCACTCCGTTTCTTAGAAATAATATTCTAAATCATCAAGCCTTATCATTCCTCACAAAACTTTCGAAAAACGACGATCGTGACTCGGTTTTTTTAGCACGTACTTCAAACATCC
>NW_019272288.1:44567-45554 GCF_002738345.1 Cucurbita maxima | reverse complement strand
AGAACTCTGTTGACGGTTTTATGCACTCCGTTTCTTAGAAATAATATTCTAAATCATCAAGCCTTATCATTCCTCACAAAACCATCGAAAAACAACGATCGTGACTCGGTTTTTTTAGCACGTACTTTTAACTTCCACGATTTGGGTTGCCGAAGTAGGGTTCGATTTGAAGAACACTGTTGACGTTTTTATGCACTCCGTCTCTTAGAAATAATATGATAAATCATCAAGCCTTATCTTTCCTCCCAAAACCTTCGAAAAACGACGATCGTGACTCGGTTTTTTTAGCACGTACTTCAAACTTCCACGATTTGGGTTTCCGAAGTAGGGTTTCGATTTGAAGAACTCTTTTATGCACTCTGTTTCTTAGAAATAATATGATAAATCATCAAGCCTAATCATTCCTCACAAAACTTTCAAAAAAGGACGATCGTGACTCGGTTTTTTTAGCACGTACTTCAAACTTCCACGATTTGGGTTTCCGAAGTAGGGTTCGATTTGAAGAACTCTGTTGACGGTTTTATGCACTCCGTTTCTTAGAAATAATATGATAAATCATCAAGCCTAATCATTCCTCACAAAACTTTCAAAAAAGGACGATCGTGATTCGGTTTTTTAGGCACGTACTTCAAACTTCCCAGATTTGGGTTTTGCGAAGTAGGGTTAGATTTTAAGAACTCTGTTGACGGTTTTATGCACTCCGTTTGTTAGAAAGAATATTCTAAATGATCAAGCCTTATCATTCCTCACAAAACTTTCGAAAAACGACGATCGTGACTCGGTTTTTTTAGCACGTACTTCAAAGTTCCACGATTTGGGTTTCCGAAGTAGGGTTCGATTTGAAGAACACTATTGACGGTTTTATGCACGCCGTATCTTAGAAATAATATGATAAATCATCAAGCCTTATAATTCCTCACATAACTTTCGAAAAACGACGATCGTGTCTCGATTTTTTTAGCACGTACTTCAAACTTCCACGATTTG
>NW_019272288.1:8936-40249 GCF_002738345.1 Cucurbita maxima | reverse complement strand
ACTTCCACGATTTGGGTTTCCAAAGTAGGGTTCGATTTGAAGAACTCTGGTGGCGGTTTTATGCACTCCGTTTCTTAGAAATAATATGATAAATCATCAAGCCTTATCATTCCTCACAAAACTTTCGGAAATCGACGATCGTGACTCGGTTTTTTTCGCACATACTTCAAACTTCCGAGATTTCGGTTTCTGAAGTAGGGTTCGATTTGAAGAACTCTGTTGACGGTTTTATGCACTCCGTTTGTTAGAAATAATATGATAAATGATCAAGCCTCATCATTCCTCACAAAATTTTCGAAAAACGACGATCGTGACTCGGTTTTTTTAGCACGTACTTCAAACTTCCACGATTTGGGTTTCCGAAGTAGGGTTCGATTTGAAGATTACTGTTGACGGTTTTATGCACTCTGTTTCTTAGAAATAATATTCTAAATCATCAAGTCTTATCATTCCTCACAAAACTTTCGAAAAACGACGATCGTGACTCGGTTTTTTTAGCACGTACTTCAAACNCTTATCATTCCTCACAAAACTTTCGAAAAACGACGATCGTCACTCAGTTTTTTTAGCACGTACTTCAAACTTCCGAGATTTCGGTTTCCGAAGTAGGGTTCGATTTGAAGAACTCTGTTGACGGTTTTATGCACTCCGTTTCTTAGAAATAATATGATAAATCATCAAGCCTTATCATTCCTCACAAAACTTTCGAAAAACGACGATCGTGACTCGGTTTTTTTAGCACGTACTTCAAACTTCCCAGATTTGGGTTTGCGAAGTAGGGTTCGATTTGAAGAACTCTGTTGACAGTTTTATGCACTCCATTTCTTAGAAATAATATGATAAATCATCAAGCCTTATCATTCCTCACAAAACTTTCGAAAAACGACGATCGTGACTCGGTTTTTTGAGCACGTACTTCAAACTTCCCAGATTTGGGTTTGCGAAGTAGGGTTCGATTTGAAGAACTCTGTTGACAGTTTTATGCACTCCGTTTCTTAGAAATAATATGATAAATCATCAAGCCTTATCATTCCTCACAAAACTTTCGAAAAACGACGATCGTGAGTAGGTTTTTTTAGCACGTACTTCAGAGTTCCTACATTTGGGTTTGCGAAGTAGGGTTCGATTTGAAGAACTCTGTTGACAGTTTTATGCACTTCGTTTCTTAAAAATTATATGATAAATCATCAAGCCTTATCATTCCTCACAAAACTTTCGAAAAACGACGATCGTGAGTAGGTTTTTTTAGCACGTACTTCAAACTTCCACGATTTGGGTTTCCGAAGTAGGGTTCGATTTGAAGAACTCTGGTTGTGGTTTTATGCACTCCGTTTCTTAGAAATAATATGATAAATCATCAAGCCTTATCATTCCTCACAAAACTTTCGAAAAACGACGATCGTGACTCGGTTTTTTTAGCACGTACTTCAAACTTCCACGATTTGGGTTTTCGAAGTAGGGTTCGATTTTAAGAACTCTGTTGACGGTTTTATGCACTCCGTTTCTTAGAAATAATATGATAAATCATCAAGCCTTATCATTCCACACAAATTTTCGAAAAACGACGATCGTGACTCGGTTTTTTTAGCACGTACTTCAAACTTCCACGATTTGGGTTTCCAAAGTAGGGTTCGATTTGAAGAACTCTGGTGGCGGTTTTATGCACTCCGTTTCTTAGAAATAATATGATAAATCATCAAGCCTTATCATTCCTCACAAAACTTTCGAAAATCGACGATCGTGACTCGGTTTTTTTAGCACATACTTCAAACTTTCGAGATTTCGGTTTCTGAAGTCGGGTTCGATTTGAAGAACTCTGTTGACGGTTTTATGCACTCCGTTTGTTAGAAATAATATGATAAATGATCAAGCCTCATCATTCCTCACAAAATTTTCGAAAAACGACGATCGTGACTCGGTTTTTTTAGCACGTACTTCAAACTTCCACGATTTGGGTTTTCGAAGTAGGGTTCGATTTGAAGAACTCTTTTGACGGTTTTATGAACTCCGTTTCTTAGAATTAATATGATAAATCATCGAGCCTGATCATTCCTCAAAAAACTTTTGAAAAACGACGATCGTGTCTCGGTATTTTTAGCACGTAATTTAAATTTCCACGATTTGGGTTTCCGAAGTAGGGTTCGATTTGAAGAACACTGTTGACGGTTTTATNGTTCGATTTGAAGAACTCTTTTGACGGTTTTATGAACTCCGTTTCTTAGAATTAATATGATAAATCATCGAGCCTGATCATTCCTCAAAAAACTTTTGAAAAACGACGATCGTGTCTCGGTATTTTTTGCACGTAATTTAAATTTCCACGATTTGGGTTTCCGAAGTAGGGTTCGATTTGAAGAACACTGTTGACGGTTTTATGCACTCCGTTTCTTAGAAATAATATGATAAATCATCAAGCCTTATCATTCCTCACAAAACTTTCGAAAAACGACGATCGTGACTTCATTTTTTTAGCACGTACTTCAAATTTCTCAGATTTGGGTTTCCGAAGTAGGGTTCGATTTGAAGAACTCTGTTGACGGTTTTATGCACTCCGTTTCTTAGAAATAATATTCTAAATCATCAAGCCTTANNNNCCTCACAAAACTTTCGAAAAACGACGATCGTGACTCGGTTTTTTTAGCACGTACTTCAAACATCCCAGATTTGGGTTTCCGAAGTAGGGTTCAATTTGAAGAACTCTGTTGACGGTTTTAAGCCCTCCGTTTCTTAGAAATAATATGATAAATCATCAAGTCTTATCATTCCTCACAAAACTTTCGAAAACGACGATCGTGACTCGGGTTTTTTAGCACGTACTTCTAACTTCCACGATTTGGGTTTCCGAAGTAGGGTTCGATTTTAAGAACTCAGTTGACGGTTTTATGCACTCCATTTCTTAGAAATAATATTCTGAATCATCAAGTCTTATCATTCCTCACAAAACTTTCGAAAACGACGATCGTGACTCGGGTTTTTTAGCACGTACTTCTAACTTCCACGATTTGGGTTTCCGAAGTAGGGTTCGATTTTAAGAACTCAGTTGACGGTTTTATGCACTCCATTTCTTAGAAATAATATTCTGAATCATCAAGTCTTATCATTCCTCACAAAACTTTCGAAAACGACGATCGTGACTCGGGTTTTTTAGCACGTACTTCTAACTTCCACGATTTGGGTTTCCGAAGTAGGGTTCGATTTTAAGAACTCAGTTGACGGTTTTATGCACTCCATTTCTTAGAAATAATATTCTGAATCATCAAGTCTTATCATTCCTCACAAAACTTTCGAAAACGACGATCGTGACTCGGGTTTTTTAGCACGTACTTCTAACTTCCACGATTTGGGTTTCCGAAGTAGGGTTCGATTTTAAGAACTCAGTTGACGGTTTTATGCACTCCATTTCTTAGAAATAATATTCTGAATCATCAAGTCTTATCATTCCTCACAAAACTTTCGAAAACGACGATCGTGACTCGGGTTTTTTAGCACGTACTTCTAACTTCCACGATTTGGGTTTCCGAAGTAGGGTTCGATTTTAAGAACTCAGTTGACGGTTTTATGCACTCCATTTCTTAGAAATAATATTCTGAATCATCAAGTCTTATCATTCCTCACAAAACTTTCGAAAACGACGATCGTGACTCGGGTTTTTTAGCACGTACTTCTAACTTCCACGATTTGGGTTTCCGAAGTAGGGTTCGATTTTAAGAACTCAGTTGACGGTTTTATGCACTCCATTTCTTAGAAATAATATTCTGAATCATCAAGTCTTATCATTCCTCACAAAACTTTCGAAAACGACGATCGTGACTCGGGTTTTTTAGCACGTACTTCTAACTTCCACGATTTGGGTTTCCGAAGTAGGGTTCGATTTTAAGAACTCAGTTGACGGTTTTATGCACTCCATTTCTTAGAAATAATATTCTGAATCATCAAGTCTTATCATTCCTCACAAAACTTTCGAAAACGACGATCGTGACTCGGGTTTTTTAGCACGTACTTCTAACTTCCACGATTTGGGTTTCCGAAGTAGGGTTCGATTTTAAGAACTCAGTTGACGGTTTTATGCACTCCATTTCTTAGAAATAATATTCTGAATCATCAAGTCTTATCATTCCTCACAAAACTTTCGAAAACGACGATCGTGACTCGGGTTTTTTAGCACGTACTTCTAACTTCCACGATTTGGGTTTCCGAAGTAGGGTTCGATTTTAAGAACTCAGTTGACGGTTTTATGCACTCCATTTCTTAGAAATAATATTCTGAATCATCAAGTCTTATCATTCCTCACAAAACTTTCGAAAACGACGATCGTGACTCGGGTTTTTTAGCACGTACTTCTAACTTCCACGATTTGGGTTTCCGAAGTAGGGTTCGATTTTAAGAACTCAGTTGACGGTTTTATGCACTCCATTTCTTAGAAATAATATTCTGAATCATCAAGTCTTATCATTCCTCACAAAACTTTCGAAAACGACGATCGTGACTCGGGTTTTTTAGCACGTACTTCTAACTTCCACGATTTGGGTTTCCGAAGTAGGGTTCGATTTTAAGAACTCAGTTGACGGTTTTATGCACTCCATTTCTTAGAAATAATATTCTGAATCATCAAGTCTTATCATTCCTCACAAAACTTTCGAAAACGACGATCGTGACTCGGGTTTTTTAGCACGTACTTCTAACTTCCACGATTTGGGTTTCCGAAGTAGGGTTCGATTTTAAGAACTCAGTTGACGGTTTTATGCACTCCATTTCTTAGAAATAATATTCTGAATCATCAAGTCTTATCATTCCTCACAAAACTTTCGAAAACGACGATCGTGACTCGGGTTTTTTAGCACGTACTTCTAACTTCCACGATTTGGGTTTCCGAAGTAGGGTTCGATTTTAAGAACTCAGTTGACGGTTTTATGCACTCCATTTCTTAGAAATAATATTCTGAATCATCAAGTCTTATCATTCCTCACAAAACTTTCGAAAACGACGATCGTGACTCGGGTTTTTTAGCACGTACTTCTAACTTCCACGATTTGGGTTTCCGAAGTAGGGTTCGATTTTAAGAACTCAGTTGACGGTTTTATGCACTCCATTTCTTAGAAATAATATTCTGAATCATCAAGTCTTATCATTCCTCACAAAACTTTCGAAAACGACGATCGTGACTCGGGTTTTTTAGCACGTACTTCTAACTTCCACGATTTGGGTTTCCGAAGTAGGGTTCGATTTTAAGAACTCAGTTGACGGTTTTATGCACTCCATTTCTTAGAAATAATATTCTGAATCATCAAGTCTTATCATTCCTCACAAAACTTTCGAAAACGACGATCGTGACTCGGGTTTTTTAGCACGTACTTCTAACTTCCACGATTTGGGTTTCCGAAGTAGGGTTCGATTTTAAGAACTCAGTTGACGGTTTTATGCACTCCATTTCTTAGAAATAATATTCTGAATCATCAAGTCTTATCATTCCTCACAAAACTTTCGAAAACGACGATCGTGACTCGGGTTTTTTAGCACGTACTTCTAACTTCCACGATTTGGGTTTCCGAAGTAGGGTTCGATTTTAAGAACTCAGTTGACGGTTTTATGCACTCCATTTCTTAGAAATAATATTCTGAATCATCAAGTCTTATCATTCCTCACAAAACTTTCGAAAACGACGATCGTGACTCGGGTTTTTTAGCACGTACTTCTAACTTCCACGATTTGGGTTTCCGAAGTAGGGTTCGATTTTAAGAACTCAGTTGACGGTTTTATGCACTCCATTTCTTAGAAATAATATTCTGAATCATCAAGTCTTATCATTCCTCACAAAACTTTCGAAAACGACGATCGTGACTCGGGTTTTTTAGCACGTACTTCTAACTTCCACGATTTGGGTTTCCGAAGTAGGGTTCGATTTTAAGAACTCAGTTGACGGTTTTATGCACTCCATTTCTTAGAAATAATATTCTGAATCATCAAGTCTTATCATTCCTCACAAAACTTTCGAAAACGACGATCGTGACTCGGGTTTTTTAGCACGTACTTCTAACTTCCACGATTTGGGTTTCCGAAGTAGGGTTCGATTTTAAGAACTCAGTTGACGGTTTTATGCACTCCATTTCTTAGAAATAATATTCTGAATCATCAAGTCTTATCATTCCTCACAAAACTTTCGAAAACGACGATCGTGACTCGGGTTTTTTAGCACGTACTTCTAACTTCCACGATTTGGGTTTCCGAAGTAGGGTTCGATTTTAAGAACTCAGTTGACGGTTTTATGCACTCCATTTCTTAGAAATAATATTCTGAATCATCAAGTCTTATCATTCCTCACAAAACTTTCGAAAACGACGATCGTGACTCGGGTTTTTTAGCACGTACTTCTAACTTCCACGATTTGGGTTTCCGAAGTAGGGTTCGATTTTAAGAACTCAGTTGACGGTTTTATGCACTCCATTTCTTAGAAATAATATTCTGAATCATCAAGTCTTATCATTCCTCACAAAACTTTCGAAAACGACGATCGTGACTCGGGTTTTTTAGCACGTACTTCTAACTTCCACGATTTGGGTTTCCGAAGTAGGGTTCGATTTTAAGAACTCAGTTGACGGTTTTATGCACTCCATTTCTTAGAAATAATATTCTGAATCATCAAGTCTTATCATTCCTCACAAAACTTTCGAAAACGACGATCGTGACTCGGTTTTTTTAGCACGTACTTCAAAGTTCCACGATTTGGGTTTCCGAAGTAGGGTTCGATTTGAAGAACACTATTGACGGTTTTATGCACGCCGTATCTTAGAAATAATATGATAAATCATCAAGCCTTATAATTCCTCACATAACTTTCGAAAAACGACGATCGTGTCTCGATTTTTTTAGCACGTACTTCAAACTTCCACGATTTGGGTTTGCGAAGTAGGGTTCGATTTGAAGAACTCTGTTGACGGTTTTATGCACTCCGTTTCATAGAAATAATATTCTAAATCATCAAGCCTTATCATTCCTCACAAAACCTTCGAAAAACGACGATCGTGACTCGGTTTTTTTAGCACGTACTTCAAACTTCCACGATTTGGGTTTGCGAAGTAGGGTTCGATTTGAAAAACTCTGTTGACGGTTTTATGCACTCTGTTTCTTAGAAATAATATTCTAAATCATCAAGTCTTATCATTCCTCACAAAACTTTCGAAAAACGACGATCGTGACTTGATTTTTTTAGCACGTACTTCAAACTTCCACGATTTGGGTTTGCGAAGTAGGGTTCGATTTGAAGAACTCTGTTGACGGTTTTATGCACTCCGTTTCATAGAAATAATATTCTAAATCATCAAGCCTTATCATTCCTCACAAAACCTTCGAAAAACGACGATCGTGACTCGGTTTTTTTAGCACGTACTTCAAACTTCCACGATTTGGTTTTCCGAAGTCGGGTTCGATTTGAAGAACTCTGTTGACGTTTTTATGCACTCCATTTCTTAGAAATAATATGATAAATCATCAAACCTTTTCATTCCTCACAAAACCTTCGAAAAACGACGATCGTGACTCGGTTTTTTTAGCACGTACTTCAAACTTCCACGATTTGGGTTTCCGAAGTAGGGTTCGATTTGAAGAACACTATTGACGGTTTTATGCACTCTGTTTCTTAGAAATAATATTTTAAATCATCAAGCCTTATCATTCCACACAAAACTTTCGAAAAACGACGATCGTGACTCGGTTTTTTTTGCACGTACTTCAAACTTCCACGATTTGGGTTTCCGAAGTAGGGTTCGATTTGAAGAACTCTGTTGACGGTTTTATGCACTCCGTTTCTTAGAAATAATATTTTAAATCATCATGCCTTATCATTCCTAACAAAACCTTCGAAAAACGACGATCGTGACTCGGTTTTTTTAGCACGTACTTCAAACTTCCACGATTTGGGTTTCCGAAAGAGGGTTCGATTTGAAGAACTCTGTTGACGGTTTTATGCACTCCGTTTCTTAGAAATAATATTCTAAATCATCAAGCCTGATCATTCCTCACAAAACTTTCAAAAAACGACAATCGTGACTCGATTTTTTTAGCACGTACTTCAAACTTCCACGATTTGGGTTTCCGAAGTAGGGTTCGATTTGAAGAACACTGTTGACGGTTTTATGCACTCTGTTTCTTAGAAATAATATTCTAAATCATCAAGCCTTATCATTCCTCACAAAACCTTCGAAAAACGACGATCGTGACTCGGTTTTTTTAGCACGTACTTCAAACTTCCACGATTTGGGTTTCCGAAGTAGGGTTCGATTTGAAAAACACTGTTGACGGTTTTATGCACTCCGTTTTTTAGAAATAATATGATAAATCATCAAGCCTTATCATTCCTCACAAAACTTTCAAAAAACAACGATCGTGACTCGGTTTTTTTAGCACATACTTCAAACTTCCACGATTTGGGTTTCCGAAGTAGGGTTTGATTTGAAGAACTTTGTTGACGGTTTTATGCACTCCGTTTCTTAGAAATAATATGATAAATCATCAAGCCTTATCATTCCTCACAAAACTTTCGAAAAACGACGATCGTGACTCGGTTTTTTTAGCACGTACTTCAAACTTCCACGATTTGGGTTTCCGAAGTAGGGTTCGATTTGAAGAACTCTGTTGACGGTTTTATGCACTCCGTTTCTTAGAAATAATATTCTAAATCATCAAGCCTGATCATTCCTCACAAAACTTTCAAAAAACGACGATCGTGACTCGATTTTTTTAGCACGTACTTCAAACTTCCACAATTTGGGTTTCCGAAGTAGGGTTCGATTTGAAAAACTCTGTTGACGGTTTTATGCACTCTGTTTCTTATTTGGGTTTCCGAAGTAGGGTTCGATTTGAAAAACTCTGTTGACGGTTTTATGCACTCTGTTTCTTAGAAATAATATTCTAAATCATCAAGTCTTATCATTCCTCAAAAAACCTTCGAAAAACGACGATCGTGACTCGATTTTTTTAGCACGTACTTCAAACTTCCACGATTTGGGTTTGCGAAGTAGGGTTCGATTTGAAGAACTCTGTTGACGGTTTTATGCACTCCGTTTCATAGAAATAATATTCTAAATCATCAAGCCTTATCATTCCTCACAAAACTTTCGAAAAACGACGATCGTGACTCGGTTTTTTTAGCACGTACTTCAAACTTCCACGATTTGGGNTTCGAAAAACGACGATCGTGACTCGGTTTTTTTAGCACGTACTTCAAACTTCCACGATTTGGTTTTCCGAAGTAGGGTTCGATTTGAAGAACTCTGTTGACGTTTTTATGCACTCCGTTTCGTAGAAATAATATGATAAATAATCAAGCCTAATCATTCCTCACAAAACTTTCGAAAAACGGCGATCGTGACTCTGTTTTTTAGCACGTACTTCAAACTTCCACGATTTGGGTTTCCGAAGTAGGGATCGATTTGAAGAACACTGTTGACGGTTTTATGCACTCCGTTTCTTAGAAATAATATTTTAAATCATCAAGCCTTATCATTCCTCACAAAACTTTCCAAAAACGACGATCGTGACTCAGTTTTTTTAGCACGTACTTCAAACTTCCACGATTTGGGTTTGCGAAGTAGGGTTCGATTTGAAGAACTCTGTTGACGGTTTTATGCACTCCGTTTCTTAGAAATAATATGATAAATCATCAAGCCTTATCATTCCTCACAAAACTTTCGAAAAACAACGATCGTGACGCGGTTTTTTTAGCACGTACTTCAAACATCCTAGATTTGGGTTTTCGAAGTAGGGTTCGATTTGAAGAACTCTGTTGACGGTTTTATGCACTCTGTTTCTTAGAAATAATATGCTAAATCATCAAGCCTTATCATTCCTCACAAAACTTTCGAAAAACGACGATCGTGACTCGGTTTTTTTAGCACGTACTTCAAACATCCCAGATTTGGGTTTCCGAAGTAGTGTTCGATTTGAAGAACTCTGTTGACGGTTTTAAGCACTCCGTTTCTTAGAAATAATATGATAAATCATCAAGCCTTATCATTCCTCACAAAACTTTCGAAAAACCACGATCGTGACTCGGTTTTTTTAGCACGTACTTCAAATTTCCCAGATTTGGGTTTCTAAAGTAGGGTTCGATTTGAAGAACTCTGTTGACGGTTTATGCACTCCGTTTCTTAGAAATAATATTCTAAATCATCAAGCCTAATCATTCTTCACAAAATTTTCGACAAACGACAATCGTGACTTGGTTTTTTTAGCACGTACTTCAAACTTCCACGATTTGGGTTTCCGAAGTAGGGTTCGATTTGAAGAACACTGGTTGTGGTTTTATGCACTCCGTTTCTTAGAAATAATATGATAAATCATCAAGCCTTATCATTCCTCACAAAACTTTCGAAAAACGACGATCGTGACTCGGTTTTTTTAGCACGTACTTCAAACTTCCGAGATTTCGGTTTTCGAAGTAGGGTTCGATTTGAAGAACTCTGTTGACGGTTTTATGCACTCCGTTTCTTAGAAATAATATGATAAATGATCAAGCCTTATCATTCTTCACAAAATTTTCGACAAACGACAATCGTGATTCGGTTTTTTTAGCACGTACTTCAAACTTCCACGATTTGGGTTTCCAAAGTAGGGTTCGATTTGAAGAACTCTGGTGGCGGTTTTATGCACTCCGTTTCTTAGAAATAATATGATAAATCATCAAGCCTTATCATTCCTCACAAAACTTTCGAAAATCGACGATCGTGACTCGGTTTTTTTCGCACATACTTCAAAGTTCCGAGATTTCGGTTTCTGAAGTAGGGTTCGATTTGAAGAACTCTGTTGACGGTTTTATGCACTCCGTTTCTTAGAAATAATATGATAAATCATCAAGCCTTATCATTCCTCACAATACTTTCGAAAAACGACGATCGTGACTCGGTTTTTTCAGCACGTACTTAAAACTTCCCAGATTTGGGATTCCGAAGTAGGGTTCGATTTGAAGAACTCTGGTGGCGGTTTTATGCACTCCGTTTCTTAAAAATTATATGATAAATCATCAAGCCTTATCATTCCTCACAATACTTTCGAAAAACGACGATCGTGACTCGGTTTTTTCAGCACGTACTTAAAACTTCCCAGATTTGGGATTCCGAAGTAGGGTTCGATTTGAAGAACTCTGTTGGCGGTTTTATGCACTCCGTTTCTTAGAAATAATATGATAAATCATCAAGCCTTATCATTCCTCACAAAACTTTCGAAAAACGACGATCGTGACTCGGTTTTTTTAGCACGTACTTCAAACTTCCCAGATTTGGGTTTGGGAAGTAGGGTTCGATTTGAAGAACTCTGTTGACAGTTTTATGCACTCCGTTTCTTAGAAATAATATGATAAATCATCAAGCCTTATCATTCCTCATAAAACTTTCGAAAAACGACGATCGTGACTCGNAATATGATAAATCATCAAGCCTTATCATTCCTCACAAAACTTTCGAAAAACGACGATCGTGACTCGGTTTTTTTAGCACGTACTTCAAACTTCCCAGATTTGGGTTTGCGAAGTAGGGTTCGATTTGGAGAACTCTGTTGACAGTTTTATGCACTCCGTTTCTTAGAAATAATATGATAAATCATCAAGCCTTATCATTCCTCGTAAAACTTTCGAAAAACGACGATCGTGACTCGGTTTTTTGAGCACGTACTTCAAACTTCCCAGATTTGGGTTTGCGAAGTAGGGTTCGATTTGAAGAACTCTGTTGACAGTTTTATGCACTTCGTTTCTTAAAAATTATATGATAAATCATCAAGCCTTATCATTCCTCACAAAACTTTCGAAAAACGACGATCGTGAGTAGGTTTTTTTAGCACGTACTTCAGAGTTCCTTGATTTGGGTTTCCGAAGTAGGGTTCGATTTGAAAAACTCTGTTGACGGTTTTATGCACTCTGTTTCTTAGAAATAATATTCTAAATCATCAAGTCTTATCATTCCTCAAAAAACCTTCGAAAAACGACGATCGTGACTCGATTTTTTTAGCACGTACTTCAAACTTCCACGATTTGGGTTTCCGAAGTAGGGTTCGATTTGAAGAACTCTGTTGACGGTTTTATGCACTCCGTTTCTTAGAAATAATATGATAAATGATCAAGCCTTATCATTCTTCAAAAAAATTTCGACAAACGACAATCGTGATTCGGTTTTTTTAGCACGTACTTCAAACTTCCACGATTTGGGTTTCCAAAGTAGGGTTCGATTTGAAGAACTCTGGTGGCGGTTTTATGCACTCCGTTTCTTAGAAATAATATGATAAATCATCAAGCCTTATCATTCCTCACAAAACTTTCGAAAAACGACGATCGTGACTCGGTTTTTTTAGCACGTACTTCAAACTTCCACGATTTGGGTTTCCGAAGTAGGGTTCGATTTGAAGAACTCTGTTGACGGTTTTATGCACTCCGTTTCTTAGAAATAATATGATAAATCATCAAGCCTTATCATTCCTCACAAAACTTTCGAAAAACGACGATCGTGACTCGGTTTTTTTAGCACGTACTTCAAACTTCCACGATTTGGGTTTCCGAAGTAGGGTTCGATTTGAAGAACTCTGTTGACGGTTTTATGCACTCCGTTTCTTAGAAATAATATGATAAATCATCAAGCCTTATCATTCCTCACAAAACTTTCGAAAAACGACGATCGTGACTCGGTTTTTTTAGCACGTACTTCAAACTTCCACGATTTGGGTTTCCGAAGTAGGGTTCGATTTGAAGAACACTGTTGACGGTTTTATGCACTCCGTTTCTTAGAAATAATATGATAAATCATCAAGCCTTATCATTCCTCACAAAACTTTCGAAAAACGACGATCGTGACTCGGTTTTTTTAGCACGTACTTCAAACTTCCACGATTTGGGTTTCCGAAGTAGGGTTCGATTTGAAGAACACTGTTGACGGTTTTATGCACTCCGTTTCTTAGAAATAATATGATAAATCATCAAGCCTTATCATTCCTCACAAAACTTTCGAAAAACGACGATCGTGACTCGGTTTTTTTAGCACGTACTTCAAACTTCCACGATTTGGGTTTCCGAAGTAGGGTTCGATTTGAAGAACACTGTTGACGGTTTTATGCACTCCGTTTCTTAGAAATAATATGATAAATCATCAAGCCTTATCATTCCTCACAAAACTTTCGAAAAACGACGATCGTGACTCGGTTTTTTTAGCACGTACTTCAAACTTCCACGATTTGGGTTTCCGAAGTAGGGTTCGATTTGAAGAACACTGTTGACGGTTTTATGCACTCCGTTTCTTAGAAATAATATGATAAATCATCAAGCCTTATCATTCCTCACAAAACTTTCGAAAAACGACGATCGTGACTCGGTTTTTTTAGCACGTACTTCAAACTTCCACGATTTGGGTTTCCGAAGTAGGGTTCGATTTGAAGAACACTGTTGACGGTTTTATGCACTCCGTTTCTTAGAAATAATATTCTAAATCATCAAGCCTTATCATTCCTAACAAAACTTTCGAAAAACGACGATCGTGACTCGGTTTTTTCAGCACGTACTTAAAACTTCCCAGATTTGGGATTCCGAAGTAGGGTTCGATTTGAAGAAGTCTGTTGACGTTTTTATGCACTCCGTTTCTTAGAAATAATTTGATAAATCATCAAGCCTTATCATTCCTCACAAAACTTTCGAAAAACGACGATCGTGACTCGGTTTTTTTAGCACGTACTTCAAACTTCCACGATTTGGGTTTGCGAAGTAAGGTTCGATTTGAAGAACTCTGTTGACGGTTTTATGCACTCCGTTTCTTAGAAATAATATGATAAATGATCAAGCCTTATCATTCTTCAAAAAACTTTCGAAAAACGACGATCGTGAGTAGGTTTTTTTAGCACGTACTTCAGAGTTCCTTGATTTGAGTTTCCGAAGTAGGGTTCGATTTGAAGAACACTGTTGACGGTTTTATGCACTCCGTTTCTTAGAAATAATATTCTAAATCATCAAGCCTTATCATTCCTCACAAAACTTTCGAAAAACGACGATCGTGACTCGGTTTTTTCAGCACGTACTTAAAACTTCCCAGATTTGGGATTCCGAAGTAGGGTTCGATTTGAAGAAGTCTGTTGACGTTTTTATGCACTCCGTTTCTTAGAAATAATTTGATAAATCATCAAGCCTTATCATTCCTCACAAAACTTTCGAAAAACGACGATCGTGACTCGGTTTTTTTAGCACGTACTTCAAACTTCCACGATTTTGGGTTTGCGAAGTAAGGTTCGATTTGAAGAACTCTGTTGACGGTTTTATGCACTCCGTTTCTTAGAAATAATATGATAAATGATCAAGCCTTATCATTCTTCACAAAATTTTCGACAAACGACAATCGTGACTCGGTTTTTTAAGCACGTACTTCAAACTTCCACGATTTGGGTTTCCGAAGTAGGGTTCGATTTGAAGAACTCTGGTTGTGGTTTTATGCACTCCGTTTCTTAGAAATAATATGATAAATCATCAAGCCTTATCATTCCTCACAAAACTTTCCAAAAACGACGATCGTGACTCGGTTTTTTTAGCACGTACTTCAAACTTCCGAGATTTCGGTTTCCGAAGTAGGGTTCGATTTGAAGAACTCTGTTGACGGTTTTATGCACTCCATTTCTTAGAAATAATATGATAAATGATCAAGCCTTATCATTCTTCACAAAATTTTCGACAAACGACAATCGTGACTCGATTTTTTTAGCACGTACTTCAGAGTTCCTTGATTTGGGTTTCCGAAGTANACGACGATCGTGACTCGATTTTTATAGCACGTACTTCAAACTTCCACGATTTGGGTTTGCGAAGTAGGGTTCGATTTGAAGAACTCTGTTGACGGTTTTATGCACTCCGTTTCTTAGAAATAATATTCTAAATCATCAAGCCTTATCATTCCTCACAAAACCTTCGAAAAACGACGATCGTGACTCGGTTTTTTTAGCACGTACTTCAAACTTCCACGATTTGGTTTTCCGAAGTAGGGTTCGATTTGAAGAACTCTGTTGACGTTTTTATGCACTCCGTTTCTTAGAAATAATATGATAAATAATCAAGCCTAATCATTCCTCACAAAACTTTCGAAAAACGGCGATCGTGACTCTGTTTTTTAGCACGTACTTCAAACTTCCACGATTTGGGTTTCCGAAGTAGGGATCGATTTGAAGAACACTGTTGACGGTTTTATGCACTCCGTTTCTTAGAAATAATATTTTAAATCATCAAGCCTTATCATTCCTCACAAAACTTTCCAAAAACGACGATCGTGACTCAGTTTTTTTAGGACGTACTTCAAACTTCCACGATTTGGGTTTGCGAAGTAGGGTTCGATTTGAAGAACTCTGTTGACGGTTTTATGCACTCCGTTTCTTAGAAATAATATGATAAATCATCAAGCCTTATCATTCCTCACAAAACCTTCGAAAAACGACGATCGTGACTCGGTTTTTTTAGCACGTACTTCAAACTTCCACGATTTGGGTTTGCGAAGTAGGGTTCGATTTAAAGAACACTGTTGACGGTTTTATGCACTCCGTTTCTTAGAAATAATATTCTAAATCATTTAGCCTTATCATTCCTCACAAAACTTTCGAAAAACGACGATCGTGACTCGGTTTTTTTAGCACGTACTTCAAACTTCCACGATTTGGGTTTCCGAAGTAGGGTTCGATTTGAAGAACTCTGTTGACGGTTTTATGCACTCCGTTTCTTAGAAATAATATTCTAAATCATTTAGCCTTATCATTCCTCACAAAACTCTCGAAAAACGACGATCGTGACTTGGTTTTTTTAGCACGTACTTCAAATTTCTCAGATTTGGGTTTCCGAAGTAGGGTTCGATTTGAAGAACTCTGTTGACGGTTTTATGCACTCCGTTTCTTAGAAATAATATTCTAAATCATCAAGCCTTATCATTCCTCACAAAACTTTCGAAAAACGACGATCGTGACTCGGTTTTTTCAGCACGTACTTCAAACATCCCAGATTTGGGTTTCCGAAGTAGGGTTCAATTTGAAGAACTCTGTTGACGGTTTTAAGCACTCCGTTTCTTAGAAATAATAAGATAAATCATCAAGTCTTATCATTCCTCACAAAACTTTCGAAAAACGACGATCGTGACTCGGTTTTTTTAGCACGTACTTCAAACTTCCACGATTTGGGTTTCCGAAGTAGGGTTCGATTTGAAGAACTCTGTTGACGGTTTTATGCACTCCGTTTCTTAGAAATAATATGATAAATCATCAAGCCTTATCATTCCTCACAAAACTTTCGAAAAACGACGATCGTGACTCGGTTTTTTTAGCACGTACTTCAAACTTCCACGATTTGGGTTTCCGAAGTAGGGTTCGATTTGAAGAACTCTGTTGACGGTTTTATGCACTCCGTTTCTTAGAAATAATATGATAAATCATCAAGCCTTATCATTCCTCACAAAACTTTCGAAAAACGACGATCGTGACTCGGTTTTTTTAGCACGTACTTCAAACTTCCACGATTTGGGTTTCCGAAGTAGGGTTCGATTTGAAGAACTCTGTTGACGGTTTTATGCACTCCGTTTCTTAGAAATAATATGATAAATCATCAAGCCTTATCATTCCTCACAAAACTTTCGAAAAACGACGATCGTGACTCGGTTTTTTTAGCACGTACTTCAAACTTCCACGATTTGGGTTTCCGAAGTAGGGTTCGATTTGAAGAACTCTGTTGACGGTTTTATGCACTCCGTTTCTTAGAAATAATATGATAAATCATCAAGCCTTATCATTCCTCACAAAACTTTCGAAAAACGACGATCGTGACTCGGTTTTTTTAGCACGTACTTCAAACTTCCACGATTTGGGTTTCCGAAGTAGGGTTCGATTTGAAGAACTCTGTTGACGGTTTTATGCACTCCGTTTCTTAGAAATAATATGATAAATCATCAAGCCTTATCATTCCTCACAAAACTTTCGAAAAACGACGATCGTGACTCGGTTTTTTTAGCACGTACTTCAAACTTCCACGATTTGGGTTTCCGAAGTAGGGTTCGATTTGAAGAACTCTGTTGACGGTTTTATGCACTCCGTTTCTTAGAAATAATATGATAAATCATCAAGCCTTATCATTCCTCACAAAACTTTCGAAAAACGACGATCGTGACTCGGTTTTTTTAGCACGTACTTCAAACTTCCACGATTTGGGTTTCCGAAGTAGGGTTCGATTTGAAGAACTCTGTTGACGGTTTTATGCACTCCGTTTCTTAGAAATAATATGATAAATCATCAAGCCTTATCATTCCTCACAAAACTTTCGAAAAACGACGATCGTGACTCGGTTTTTTTAGCACGTACTTCAAACTTCCACGATTTGGGTTTCCGAAGTAGGGTTCGATTTGAAGAACTCTGTTGACGGTTTTATGCACTCCGTTTCTTAGAAATAATATGATAAATCATCAAGCCTTATCATTCCTCACAAAACTTTCGAAAAACGACGATCGTGACTCGGTTTTTTTAGCACGTACTTCAAACTTCCACGATTTGGGTTTCCGAAGTAGGGTTCGATTTGAAGAACTCTGTTGACGGTTTTATGCACTCCGTTTCTTAGAAATAATATGATAAATCATCAAGCCTTATCATTCCTCACAAAACTTTCGAAAAACGACGATCGTGACTCGGTTTTTTTAGCACGTACTTCAAACTTCCACGATTTGGGTTTCCGAAGTAGGGTTCGATTTGAAGAACTCTGTTGACGGTTTTATGCACTCCGTTTCTTAGAAATAATATGATAAATCATCAAGCCTTATCATTCCTCACAAAACTTTCGAAAAACGACGATCGTGACTCGGTTTTTTTAGCACGTACTTCAAACTTCCACGATTTGGGTTTCCGAAGTAGGGTTCGATTTGAAGAACTCTGTTGACGGTTTTATGCACTCCGTTTCTTAGAAATAATATGATAAATCATCAAGCCTTATCATTCCTCACAAAACTTTCGAAAAACGACGATCGTGACTCGGTTTTTTTAGCACGTACTTCAAACTTCCACGATTTGGGTTTCCGAAGTAGGGTTCGATTTGAAGAACTCTGTTGACGGTTTTATGCACTCCGTTTCTTAGAAATAATATGATAAATCATCAAGCCTTATCATTCCTCACAAAACTTTCGAAAAACGACGATCGTGACTCGGTTTTTTTAGCACGTACTTCAAACTTCCACGATTTGGGTTTCCGAAGTAGGGTTCGATTTGAAGAACTCTGTTGACGGTTTTATGCACTCCGTTTCTTAGAAATAATATGATAAATCATCAAGCCTTATCATTCCTCACAAAACTTTCGAAAAACGACGATCGTGACTCGGTTTTTTTAGCACGTACTTCAAACTTCCACGATTTGGGTTTCCGAAGTAGGGTTCGATTTGAAGAACTCTGTTGACGGTTTTATGCACTCCGTTTCTTAGAAATAATATGATAAATCATCAAGCCTTATCATTCCTCACAAAACTTTCGAAAAACGACGATCGTGACTCGGTTTTTTTAGCACGTACTTCAAACTTCCACGATTTGGGTTTCCGAAGTAGGGTTCGATTTGAAGAACTCTGTTGACGGTTTTATGCACTCCGTTTCTTAGAAATAATATGATAAATCATCAAGCCTTATCATTCCTCACAAAACTTTCGAAAAACGACGATCGTGACTCGGTTTTTTTAGCACGTACTTCAAACTTCCACGATTTGGGTTTCCGAAGTAGGGTTCGATTTGAAGAACTCTGTTGACGGTTTTATGCACTCCGTTTCTTAGAAATAATATGATAAATCATCAAGCCTTATCATTCCTCACAAAACTTTCGAAAAACGACGATCGTGACTCGGTTTTTTTAGCACGTACTTCAAACTTCCACGATTTGGGTTTCCGAAGTAGGGTTCGATTTGAAGAACTCTGTTGACGGTTTTATGCACTCCGTTTCTTAGAAATAATATGATAAATCATCAAGCCTTATCATTCCTCACAAAACTTTCGAAAAACGACGATCGTGACTCGGTTTTTTTAGCACGTACTTCAAACTTCCACGATTTGGGTTTCCGAAGTAGGGTTCGATTTGAAGAACTCTGTTGACGGTTTTATGCACTCCGTTTCTTAGAAATAATATGATAAATCATCAAGCCTTATCATTCCTCACAAAACTTTCGAAAAACGACGATCGTGACTCGGTTTTTTTAGCACGTACTTCAAACTTCCACGATTTGGGTTTCCGAAGTAGGGTTCGATTTGAAGAACTCTGTTGACGGTTTTATGCACTCCGTTTCTTAGAAATAATATGATAAATCATCAAGCCTTATCATTCCTCACAAAACTTTCGAAAAACGACGATCGTGACTCGGTTTTTTTAGCACGTACTTCAAACTTCCACGATTTGGGTTTCCGAAGTAGGGTTCGATTTGAAGAACTCTGTTGACGGTTTTATGCACTCCGTTTCTTAGAAATAATATGATAAATCATCAAGCCTTATCATTCCTCACAAAACTTTCGAAAAACGACGATCGTGACTCGGTTTTTTTAGCACGTACTTCAAACTTCCACGATTTGGGTTTCCGAAGTAGGGTTCGATTTGAAGAACTCTGTTGACGGTTTTATGCACTCCGTTTCTTAGAAATAATATGATAAATCATCAAGCCTTATCATTCCTCACAAAACTTTCGAAAAACGACGATCGTGACTCGGTTTTTTTAGCACGTACTTCAAACTTCCACGATTTGGGTTTCCGAAGTAGGGTTCGATTTGAAGAACTCTGTTGACGGTTTTATGCACTCCGTTTCTTAGAAATAATATGATAAATCATCAAGCCTTATCATTCCTCACAAAACTTTCGAAAAACGACGATCGTGACTCGGTTTTTTTAGCACGTACTTCAAACTTCCACGATTTGGGTTTCCGAAGTAGGGTTCGATTTGAAGAACTCTGTTGACGGTTTTATGCACTCCGTTTCTTAGAAATAATATGATAAATCATCAAGCCTTATCATTCCTCACAAAACTTTCGAAAAACGACGATCGTGACTCGGTTTTTTTAGCACGTACTTCAAACTTCCACGATTTGGGTTTCCGAAGTAGGGTTCGATTTGAAGAACTCTGTTGACGGTTTTATGCACTCCGTTTCTTAGAAATAATATGATAAATCATCAAGCCTTATCATTCCTCACAAAACTTTCGAAAAACGACGATCGTGACTCGGTTTTTTTAGCACGTACTTCAAACTTCCACGATTTGGGTTTCCGAAGTAGGGTTCGATTTGAAGAACTCTGTTGACGGTTTTATGCACTCCGTTTCTTAGAAATAATATGATAAATCATCAAGCCTTATCATTCCTCACAAAACTTTCGAAAAACGACGATCGTGACTCGGTTTTTTTAGCACGTACTTCAAACTTCCACGATTTGGGTTTCCGAAGTAGGGTTCGATTTGAAGAACTCTGTTGACGGTTTTATGCACTCCGTTTCTTAGAAATAATATGATAAATCATCAAGCCTTATCATTCCTCACAAAACTTTCGAAAAACGACGATCGTGACTCGGTTTTTTTAGCACGTACTTCAAACTTCCACGATTTGGGTTTCCGAAGTAGGGTTCGATTTGAAGAACTCTGTTGACGGTTTTATGCACTCCGTTTCTTAGAAATAATATGATAAATCATCAAGCCTTATCATTCCTCACAAAACTTTCGAAAAACGACGATCGTGACTCGGTTTTTTTAGCACGTACTTCAAACTTCCACGATTTGGGTTTCCGAAGTAGGGTTCGATTTGAAGAACTCTGTTGACGGTTTTATGCACTCCGTTTCTTAGAAATAATATGATAAATCATCAAGCCTTATCATTCCTCACAAAACTTTCGAAAAACGACGATCGTGACTCGGTTTTTTTAGCACGTACTTCAAACTTCCACGATTTGGGTTTCCGAAGTAGGGTTCGATTTGAAGAACTCTGTTGACGGTTTTATGCACTCCGTTTCTTAGAAATAATATGATAAATCATCAAGCCTTATCATTCCTCACAAAACTTTCGAAAAACGACGATCGTGACTCGGTTTTTTTAGCACGTACTTCAAACTTCCACGATTTGGGTTTCCGAAGTAGGGTTCGATTTGAAGAACTCTGTTGACGGTTTTATGCACTCCGTTTCTTAGAAATAATATGATAAATCATCAAGCCTTATCATTCCTCACAAAACTTTCGAAAAACGACGATCGTGACTCGGTTTTTTTAGCACGTACTTCAAACTTCCACGATTTGGGTTTCCGAAGTAGGGTTCGATTTGAAGAACTCTGTTGACGGTTTTATGCACTCCGTTTCTTAGAAATAATATGATAAATCATCAAGCCTTATCATTCCTCACAAAACTTTCGAAAAACGACGATCGTGACTCGGTTTTTTTAGCACGTACTTCAAACTTCCACGATTTGGGTTTCCGAAGTAGGGTTCGATTTGAAGAACTCTGTTGACGGTTTTATGCACTCCGTTTCTTAGAAATAATATGATAAATCATCAAGCCTTATCATTCCTCACAAAACTTTCGAAAAACGACGATCGTGACTCGGTTTTTTTAGCACGTACTTCAAACTTCCACGATTTGGGTTTCCGAAGTAGGGTTCGATTTGAAGAACTCTGTTGACGGTTTTATGCACTCCGTTTCTTAGAAATAATATGATAAATCATCAAGCCTTATCATTCCTCACAAAACTTTCGAAAAACGACGATCGTGACTCGGTTTTTTTAGCACGTACTTCAAACTTCCACGATTTGGGTTTCCGAAGTAGGGTTCGATTTGAAGAACTCTGTTGACGGTTTTATGCACTCCGTTTCTTAGAAATAATATGATAAATCATCAAGCCTTATCATTCCTCACAAAACTTTCGAAAAACGACGATCGTGACTCGGTTTTTTTAGCACGTACTTCAAACTTCCACGATTTGGGTTTCCGAAGTAGGGTTCGATTTGAAGAACTCTGTTGACGGTTTTATGCACTCCGTTTCTTAGAAATAATATGATAAATCATCAAGCCTTATCATTCCTCACAAAACTTTCGAAAAACGACGATCGTGACTCGGTTTTTTTAGCACGTACTTCAAACTTCCACGATTTGGGTTTCCGAAGTAGGGTTCGATTTGAAGAACTCTGTTGACGGTTTTATGCACTCCGTTTCTTAGAAATAATATGATAAATCATCAAGCCTTATCATTCCTCACAAAACTTTCGAAAAACGACGATCGTGACTCGGTTTTTTTAGCACGTACTTCAAACTTCCACGATTTGGGTTTCCGAAGTAGGGTTCGATTTGAAGAACTCTGTTGACGGTTTTATGCACTCCGTTTCTTAGAAATAATATGATAAATCATCAAGCCTTATCATTCCTCACAAAACTTTCGAAAAACGACGATCGTGACTCGGTTTTTTTAGCACGTACTTCAAACTTCCACGATTTGGGTTTCCGAAGTAGGGTTCGATTTGAAGAACTCTGTTGACGGTTTTATGCACTCCGTTTCTTAGAAATAATATGATAAATCATCAAGCCTTATCATTCCTCACAAAACTTTCGAAAAACGACGATCGTGACTCGGTTTTTTTAGCACGTACTTCAAACTTCCACGATTTGGGTTTCCGAAGTAGGGTTCGATTTGAAGAACTCTGTTGACGGTTTTATGCACTCCGTTTCTTAGAAATAATATGATAAATGATCAAGCCTTATCATTCTTCACAAAATTTTCGACAAACGACAATCGTGACTCGGTTTTTTTAGAACCTACTTCAAACTTCCACGATTTGGGTTTCCGAAGTAGGGTTCGATTTGAAGAACTCTAGTTGTGGTTTTATGCACTCCGTTTCTTAGAAATAATATGATAAATCATCAAGCCTTATCATTCCTCAGTTGTGGTTTTATGCACTCCGTTTCTTAGAAATAATATGATAAATCATCAAGCCTTATCATTCCTCACAAAACTTTCCAAAAACGACGATCGTGACTCGGTTTTTTCAGCACGTACTTAAAATTTCCCAGATTTGGGATTCCGAAGTAGGGTTCGATTTGAAGAAGTCTGTTGACGGTTTTATGCACTCCGTTTCTTAGAAATAATATTCTAAATCATCAAGCCTTATCATTCCTCACAAAACTTTCGAAAAACGACGATCGTGACTCGGTTTTTTTAGCACGTACTTCAAACTTCCGAGATTTCGGTTTTCGAAGTAGGGTTCGATTTGAAGAACTCTGTTGACGGTTTTATGCACTCCGTTTCTTAGAAATAATATGATAAATGATCAAGCCTTATCATTCTTCAAAAAATTTTCGACAAACGACAATCGTGATTCGGTTTTTTTAGCACGTACTTCAAACTTCCACGATTTGGGTTTCTAAAGTAGGGTTCGATTTGAAGAACTCTGGTGGCGGTTTTATGCACTCCGTTTCTTAGAAATAATATGATAAATCATCAAGCCTTATCATTCCTCACAAAACTTTCGAAAAACGACGATCGTGACTCGGTTTTTTTAGCACGTACTTCAAACTTCCACGATTTGGGTTTCCGAAGTAGGGTTCGATTTGAAGAACACTGTTGACGGTTTTATGCACTCTGTTTCTTAGAAATAATATTCTAAATCATCAAGTCTTATCATTCCTCACAAAACTTTCGAAAAACGACGATCGTGACTCGGTTTTTTTAGCGCGTACTTCAAACTTCCCAGATTTGGGTTTGCGAAGTAGGGTTCGATTTGAAGAACTCTGTTGACGGTTTTATGCACTCCGTTTCTTAGAAATAATATGATAAATCATCAAGCCTTATCATTCCTCACAAAACTTTCGAAAAACGACGATCGTGACTCGGTTTTTTTAGCACGTACTTCAAACTTCCCAGATTTGGGTTTGCGAAGTAGGGTTCGATTTGAAGAACTCTGTTGACAGTTTTATGCACTCCGTTTCTTAGAAATAATATGATAAATCATCAAGCCTTATCATTCCTCATAAAACTTTCGAAAAACGATGATCGTGACTCGGTTTTTCTAGCACGTACTTCAAACTTCCCAGATTTGGGTTTGCGAAGTAGGGTTCGATTTGAAGAACTCTGTTGACAGTTTTATGCACTCCGTTTCTTAAAAATTATATGATAAATCATCAAGCCTTATCATTCCTCACAAAACTTTCGAAAAACGACGATCGTGAGTAGGTTTTTTTAGCACGTACTTCAGAGTTCCTAGATTTGAGTTTCCGAAGTAGGGTTCGATTTGAAGAACACTGTTGACGGTTTTATGCACTCCGTTTCTTAGAAATAATATTCTAAATCATCAAGCCTTATCATTCCTCACAAAACTTTCCAAAAACGACGATCGTGACTCGGTTTTTTCAGCACGTACTTAAAACTTCCCAGATTAGGGATTCCGAAGTAGGGTTCGATTTGAAGAAGTCTGTTGACGTTTTTATGCACTCCGTTTCTTAGAAATAATTTGATAAATCATCAAGCCTTATCATTCCTCACAAAACTTTCGAAAAACGACGATCGTGACTCGGTTTTTTTAGCACGTACTTCAAACTTCCACGATTTGGGTTTGCGAAGTAAGGTTCGATTTGAAGAACTCTGTTGACGGTTTTATGCACTCCGTTTCTTAGAAATAATATGATAAATGATCAAGCCTTATCATTCTTCACAAAATTTTCGACAAATGACAATCGTGACTCGGTTTTTTAAGCACGTACTTCAAACTTCCACGATTTGGGTTTCCGAAGTAGGGTTCGATTTGAAGAACTCTGGTTGTGGTTTTATGCACTCCGTTTCTTAGAAATAATATGATAAATCATCAAGCCTTATCATTCCTCACAAAACTTTCGAAAAACGACGATCGTGACTCGGTTTTTTTAGCACGTACTTTAAACTTCCACGATTTGGGTTTCCGAAGTAGGGTTCGATTTGAAGAACACTGTTGACGGTTTTACGCACTCCGTTTCTTAGAAATAATATTCTAAATCATCAAGTCTTATCATTCCTCACAAAACTTTCGAAAAACGACGATCGTGACTCGGTTTTTTTAGCACGTACTTTAAACTTCCACGATTTGGGTTTCCGAAGTAGGGTTCGATTTGAAGAACACTGTTGACGGTTTTATGCACTCCGTTTCTTAGAAATAATATTTTAAATCATCAAGCCTTATCATTCCTCACAAAACTTTCGAAAAACGACGATCGTGACTCGGTTTTTTTAGCACGTACTTTAAACTTCCACGATTTGGGTTTCCGAAGTAGGGTTCGATTTGAAGAACTCTGTTTACGGTTTTACGAACTCTGTTTCTTAGAAATAATATTCTAAATCATCAAGTCTTATCATTCCTCACAAAACTTTCGAAAAACGACGATCGTGACTCGGTTTTTTTAGCACGTACTTCAAACTTCCACGATTTGGGTTTCCGAAGTAGGGTTCGATTTGAAGAACTCTGTTGACGGTTTTATGCACTCCGTTTCTTAGAAATAATATTATAAATCATCAAGCCTTATCATTCCTCACAAAACTTTCGAAAAACGACGATCGTGACTCGGTTTTTTTAGCACGTACTTCAAACTTCCACGATTTGGGTTTCCGAAGTAGGGTTCGATTTGAAGAACTCTGGTTGTGGTTTTATGCACTCCGTTTCTTAGAAATAATATGATAAATCATCAAGCCTTATCATTCCTCACAAAACTTTCCAAAAACGACGATCGTGACTCGATTTTTTTAGCACGTACTTCAAACTTCCGAGATTTCGGTTTTCGAAGTAGGGTTCGATTTGAAGAACTCTGTTGACGGTTTTATGCACTCCGTTTCTTAGAAAATATATGATAAATCATCAAGCCTTATCATTCCTCACAAAACTTTCGAAAAACGACGATCGTGACTCGGTTTTTTTAGCACGTACTTCAAACTTCCACGATTTGGGTTTCCGAAGTAGGGTTCGATTTTAAGAACTCTGTTGACGGTTTTATGCACTCCGTTTCTTAGAAATAATATGATAAATCATCAAGCCTTATCATTCCACACAAAATTTCGAAAAACGACGATCGTGACTCGGTTTTTTTAGCACGTACTTCAAACTTCCACGATTTGGGTTTCCAAAGTAGGTTTCGATTTGAAGAACTCTGGTGGCGGTTTTATGCACTCTGTTTCTTAGAAATAATATGATAAATCATCAAGCCTTATCATTCCTCACAAAACTTTCGAAAATCGACGATCGTGACTCGGTTTTTTTTGCACGTACTTCAAACCTCCATGATTTGGGTTTCCGAAGTAGGGTTCGATTTGAAGAACACTGTTGACGGTTTTATGCACTCCGTTTCTTAGAAATAATATGATAAATCATCAAGCCTTATCATTCCTCACAAAACTTTCGAAAAACGACGATCGTGACACGGTTTTTTTAGCACGGAATTCAAATTTCTACGATTTGGGTTTGCGAAGTAGGGTTCGATTTGAAGAACTCTGTTGACGGTTTTATGAACTCCGTTTCTTTGAATTAATATGATAAATCATCGAGCCTTATCATTCCTCAAAAAACTTTTGAAAAACGACGATCGTGTCTCGGTATTTTTAGCACGTAATTTAAATTTCCACGATTTGGGTTTCCGAAGTGGGGTTCGATTTGAAGAACACTGTTGACGGTTTTATGCACTCCGTTTCTTAGAAATAATATGATAAATCATCAAGCCTTATCATTCCTCACAAAACTTTCGAAAAACGACGATCGTGACACGGTTTTTTTAGCACGTAATTCAAATTTCTACGATTTGGGTTTGCGAAGTAGGGTTCGATTTGAAGAACTTTGTTGACGGTTTTATGCACTCTGTTTCTTAGAATTAATATGATAAATCATCGAGCCTTATCATTCCTCAAAAAACTTTTGAAAAACGACGATCGTGTCTCGGTATTTTTAGCACGTAATTCAAATTTCCCAGATTTGGGTTTTCGAAGTAGGGTTCGATTTGAAGAACTCTGTTGACGGTTTTATGCACTCCGTTTCCTAGAAATAATATGATAAATCATCAAGCCTTATCATTCCTCACAAAACTTTCGAAAAACGACGATCGTGACTCGGTTTTTTTAGCACGTACTTCAAATTTCCCAGATTTGAGTTTCCGAAGTAGGGTTCGATTTGAAGAACTCTGTTGACGGTTTTATGCACTCCGTTTCCTAGAAATAATATGATAAATCATCAAGCCTTATCATTCCTCACAAAACCCTCGAAAAACGACGATCGTGACTAGGTTTTTTTAGCACGTACTTCAAATTTCCCAGATTTGAGTTTCCGAAGTAGGGTTCGATTTGAAGAACTCTGTTGACGGTTTTATGCACTCCGTTTCTTAGAAAATATATGATAAATCATCAAGTCTTATCATTCCTCACAAAACTTTCGAAAAACGACGATCGTGACTCGGTTTTTTTAGCACGTACTTCAAATTTCCCAGATTTGGGTTTCCGAAGTAGGGTTCGATTTGAAGAACTCTGTTGACGGTTTTATGCACTCCGTTTCTTAGAAATAATATGATAAATCATCAAGTCTTATCATTCCTCACAAAACTTTCGAAAAACGACGATCGTGACTCGGTTTTTTTAGCACGTACTTCAAACTTCCCAGATTTGGGTTTGCGAAGTAGGGTTCGATTTGAAGAACTCTGTTGACAGTTTTATGCACTCCATTTCTTAGAAATAATATGATAAGTCATCAAGCCTTATCATTCCACACAAAACTTTCGAAAAACGACGATCGTGACTCGGATTTTTTAGCACCTACTTCAAACTTCCACGATTTGGGTTTCCAAGTAGGGTTCGATTTGAAGAACTCTGTTGACGGTTTTATGCACTCCGTTTCTTAGAAAATATATGATAAATCATCAAGCCTTATCATTCCTCACAAAACTTTCGAAAAACGACGATCGTGACTCAGTTTTTTTAGCACGTATGTCAAATTTTCCAGATTTGGGTTTCCGAAGTAGGGTTCGATTTGAAGAACACTGTTGACGGTTTTATGCACGCCGTATCTTAGAAATAATATGATAAATCATGAAGCCTTATAATTCCTCACAAAACCTTCGAAAAACGACGATCATGTCTCGGTATTTTTAGCACGTAATTTAAATTTCCACGATTTGGGTTTCTGAAGTTGGGTTCGATTTGAAGAACTCTGTTGACGGTTTTATGCACTCCGTTTCTTAGAAATAATATGATAAATAATCAAGCCTTATCATTCCTCACAAAACTTTCAAAAAACGACGATCGTGACTCGGTTTTTTTAGCACGTACTTCAAACTTCCACGATTTGGGTTTTCGAAGTAGGGTTCGATTTTAAGAACTCTGTTCACGGTTTTATGCACTCCGTTTCTTAGAAATAATATGATAAATCATCAAGTCTTATCATTCCTCACAAAACTTTCGAAAAACGACGATCGTCACTCGGTTTTTTTAGCACGTACTTCAAAGTTCCGAGATTTCGGTTTCCGAAGTAGGGTTCGATTTGAAGAACTCTGTTGACGGTTTTATGCACTCCGTTTCTTAGAAATAATATGATAAATCATCAAGCCTTATCATTCCTCACAAAACTTTCGAAAAACGACGATCGTGACTCGGTTTTTTTAGCACGTACTTCAAACTTCCACGATTTGGGTTTCCGAAGTAGGGTTCGATTTGAAGAACACTGTTGACGGTTTTATGCACTCCGTTTCTTAGAAATAATATGATAAATCATCAAGCCTTATCATTCCTCACAAAACTTTCGAAAAACGACGATCGTGACTCGGTTTTTTTAGCACGTACTTCAAACTTCCACGATTTGGGTTTCCGAAGTAGGGTTCGATTTGAAGAACTCTGTTGACGGTTTTATGCACTCCGTTTCTTAGAAATAATATGATAAATCATCAAGCCTTATCATTCTTCACAAAATTTTCGACAAACGACAATCGTGACAAGGTTTTTTTAGCACGTACTTCAAACTTTCCACGATTTGGGTTTCCGAAGTAGGGTTCGATTTGAAGAACTCTGGTGGCGGTTTTATTCACTCCGTTTCTTAGAAATAATATGATAAATCATCAAGCCTTATCATTCCTCACAAAACTTTCGAAAAACGACGATCGTGACTCGGTTTTTTTAGCACGTACTTCAAACTTCCACGATTTGGGTTTGCGAAGTAGGGTTCGATTTGAAGAACTCTGTTGACGGTTTTATGCACTCCGTTTCTTAGAAATAATATGATAAATGATCAATCCTTATCATTCATCACAAAATTTTCGACAAACGACAATCGTGACTCGATTTTTTTAGCACGTACTTCAAACTTCCACGATTTGGGTTTCCGAAGTAGGGTTCGATTTGAAGAACTCTGGTTGTGGTTTTATGCACGCCGTATCTTAGAAATAATATGATAAATCATCAAGCCTTATCATTCCTCACAAAACTTTCCAAAAACGACGATCGTGACTCGGTTTTTTTAGCACGTACTTCAAACTTCCGAGATTTCGGTTTCCGAAGTAGGGTTCGATTTGAAGAACTCTGTTGACGGTTTTATGCACTCCGTTTCTTAGAAAATATATGATAAATCATCAAGCCTTATCATTCCTCACAAAACTTTCGAAAAACGACGATCGTGACTCAGTTTTTTTAGCACGTACGTCAAATTTTCCAGATTTGGGTTTCCGAAGTAGGGTTCGATTTGAAGAACACTGTTGACGGTTTTATGCACGCCGTATCTTAGAAATAATATGATAAATCATGAAGCCTTATCATTCCTCACAAAACCTTCGAAAAACGAACATCGTGTCTCGGTATTTTTAGCACTCAATTTAAATTTCCACGATTTGGGTTTCCGAAGTAGAGTTCGATTTGAAGAACTCTGTTGACAGTTTTATGCACTCCGTTTCTTAGAAATAATATGATAAATCATCAAGCCTTATCATTCCTCACAAAACTTTCGAAAAACGACGATCGTGACTCGGTTTTTTTAGCACCTACTTCAAACTTCCACGATTTGGGTTTCCAAGTAGGGTTCGATTTGAAGAACTCTGTTGACGGTTTTATGCACTCCGTTTCTTAGAAAATATATGATAAATCATCAAGCCTTATCATTCCTCACAAAACTTTCGAAAAACGACGATCGTGACTCAGTTTTTTTAGCACGTATGTCAAATTTTCCAGATTTGGGTTTCCGAAGTAGGGTTCGATTTGAAGAACACTGTTGACGGTTTTATGCACGCCGTATCTTAGAAATAATATGATAAATCATGAAGCCTTATCATTCCTCACAAAACCTTCGAAAAACGACGATCATGTCTCGGTCTTTTTAGCACGTAATTTAAATTTCCACGATTTGGGTTTCTGAAGTTGGGTTCGATTTGAAGAACTCTGTTGACGGTTTTATGCACTCCGTTTCTTAGAAATAATATGATAAATAATCAAGCCTTATCATTCCTCACAAAACTTTCAAAAAACGACGATCGTGACTCGGTTTTTTTAGCACGTACTTCAAACTTCCACGATTTGGGTTTTCGAAGTAGGGTTCGATTTTAAGAACTCTGTTGACGGTTTTATGCACTCCGTTTCTTAGAAATAATATGATAAATCATCAAGCCTTATCATTCCACACAAAACTTTCGTAAAACGACGATCGTGACTCGGTTTGTTTAGCACGTACTTCAAACTTCCACGATTTGGGTTTCCGAAGTAGGGTTCGATTTGAAGAACTCTGGTTGCGGTTTTATGCACTCCGTTTCTTAGAAATAATATTCTAAATCATCAAGCCTTATCATTCCACACAAAACTTTCGTAAAACGACGATCGTGACTCGGTTTGTTTAGCACGTACTTCAAACTTCCACGATTTGGGTTTCCGAAGTAGGGTTCGATTTGAAGAACTCTGGTGGCGGTTTTATTCACTCCGTTTCTTAGAAATAATATGATAAATCATCAAGCCTTATCATTCCTCACAAAACTTTTGAAAAACGACGATCGTGACTCGGTTTTTTTAGCACGTACTTCAAACTTCCACGATTTGGGTTTGCAAAGTAGGGTTCGATTTGAAGAACTCTTTTGACGGTTTTATGCACTCCGTTTCTTAGAAATAATATGATAAATGATCAATCCTTATCATTCATCACAAAATTTTCGACAAACGACAATCGTGACTCAGTTTTTTTAGCACGTACTTCAAACTTCCACTATTTGGGTTTCCGAAGTAGGGTTCGATTTGAAGAACTCTGGTTGTGGTTTTATGCACTCCGTTTCTTAGAAATAATATGATAAATCATCAAGCCTTATCATTCCTCACAAAACTTTCCAAAAACGAC
>NW_019272288.1:1631-8128 GCF_002738345.1 Cucurbita maxima | reverse complement strand
GGTTCGATTTGAAGAACTCTGGTTGCGGTTTTATGCACTCCGTTTCTTAGAAATAATATGATAAATCATCAAGCCTTATCATTCTTCACAAAATTTTCGACAAACGACAATCGTGACTCGGTTTTTTAGCACGTACTTCAAACTTCCACGATTTGGGTTTCCGAAGTAGGGTTCGATTTGAAGAACTCTTGTGGCGGTTTTATGCACTCCGTTTCTTAGAAATAATATGATAAATCATCAAGCCTTATCATTCCTCACAAAACTTTCGAAAATCGACGATCGTGACTCGGTTTTTTTAGCACATACTTCAAACTTCCGAGATTTCGGTTTCTGAAGTACGGTTCGATTTGAAGAACTCTGTTGACGGTTTTATGCACTCTGTTTGTTAGAAATAATATTCTAAATCATCAAGCCTTATCATTCCTCACAAAACCTTCGAAAAACGAAGATCATGACTCGGTTATTTTAACACGTACTACAAACTTCCACGATTTGGGTTTTCGAAGTAGGGTTCGATTTGAAGAACTCTGGTGGCGGTTTTATGCACTCCGTTTCTTAGAAATAATATGATAAATCATCAAGCCTTATCATTCCTCACAAAACTTTCCAAAAACGACGATCGTGACTCGGTTTTTTTAGCACGTACTTCAAACTTCCGAGATTTCGGTTTCCGAAGTAGGGTTCGATTTGAAGAACTCTGTTGACGGTTTTATGCACTCCGTTTCTTAGAAATAATATGATAAATCATCAAGCCTTATCATTCCTCACAAAACTTTCCAAAAACGACGATCGTGACTAGGTTTTTTTAGCACGTACTTCAAATTTCCTAGATTTGGGTTTTCGAAGTAGGGTTCGATTTGAAGAACTCTGTTGACGGTTTTATGCACTCCGTTTGTTAGAAAGAATATTCTAAATGATCAAGCCTTATCATTCCTCACAAAACTTTTGAAAAACGACGATCGTGACTCGGTTTTTTTAGCACGTACTTCAAACTTCCACGATTTGGGTTTGCGAAGTAGGGTTCGATTTGAAGAACTCTGTTGACGGTTTTATGCACTCCGTTTCTTAGAAATAATATGATAAATGATCCAGCCTTATCATTCTTCACAAAATTTTTGACAAACGACAATCGTGACTCGGTTTTTTAGCACGTACTTCAAACTTCCACGATTTGGGTTTGCGAAGTAGGGTTCGATTTGAAGAACTCTTGTGGCGGTTTTATGCACTCCGTTTCTTAGAAATAATATGATAAATCATCAAGCCTTATCATTCCTCACAAAACTTTCGAAAATCGACGATCGTGACTCGGTTTTTTTAGCACATACTTCAAACTTCCGAGATTTCGGTTTCTGAAGTAGGGTTCGATTTGAAGAACTCTGTCGACAGTTTTATGCACTCTGTTTGTTAGAAATAATATTCTAAATCATCAAGCCTTATCATTCCTCACAAAACCTTCGAAAAACGACGATCATGACTCGGTTATTTTAGCACGTACTTCAAATTTCCACGATTTGGGTTTCCGAAGTAGGGTTCGATTTGAAGAACTCTGGTGGCGGTTTTATGCACTCCGTTTCTTAGAAATAATATTCTAAATCATCAAGCCTTATCATTCCTCACAAAACTTTCCAAAAACGACGATCGTGACTCGGTTTTTTTAGCACGTACTTCAAACTTCCGAGATTTCGGTTTCCAAAGTAGGGTTCGATTTGAAGAACTCTGCTGACGGTTTTATGCACTCCGTTTCTTAGAATTAATATGATAAATCATCAAGCCTTATCATTCCTCACAAAACTTTCGAAAAACGACGATCGTGACTAGGTTTTTTTAGCATGTACTTCAAATTTCCTAGATTTGGGTTTTCGAAGTAGGGTGCGATTTTGACTAGGTTTTTTTAGCATGTACTTCAAATTTCCTAGATTTGGGTTTTCGAAGTAGGGTGCGATTTGAAGAACTCTGTTGACGGTTTTATGCACTCCGTTTGTTAGAAAGAATATTCTAAATGATCAAGCCTTATCATTCGTCACAAAACTTTCGAAAAACGACGATCGTGAATCGGTTTTTTTAGCACGTACTTCAAACTTCCACGATTTGGGTTTGCGAAGTTGGGTTCGATTTGAAGAACTCTGTTGACGGTTTTATGCACTCCGTTTCTTAGAAATAATATGATAAATGATCAAGCCTTATCATTCTTCACAAAATTTTCGACAAACGACGATCGTGACTCGGTTTTTTTAGCACGTACTTCAAACTTCCACAATTTCGGTTTCCTAAGTAGGGTTCGATTTGAAGAACTCTGGTTGCGGTTTTATGCACTCCGTTTCTTAGAAATAATATGATAAATCATCAAGCCTTATCATTCTTCACAAAATTTTCGACAAACGACAATCGTGACTCGGTTTTTTTAGCACGTACTTCAAACTTCCACGATTTGGGTTTCCGTAGTAGGGTTCAATTTGAAGAACTATGGTTGCGGTTTTATTCACTCCATTTCTTAGAAATAATATGATAAATGATCAAGCCTTATCATTCTTCACAAAATTTTCGACAAACGACAATCGTGACTCGGTTTTTTTAGCACGTACTTCAAACTTCCACGATTTGGGTTTCCGAAGTAGGGTTCGATTTGAAGAACTTTGGTTGTGGTTTTATGCACTCTGTTTCTTAGAAATAATATGATAAATCATCAAGCCTTATCATTCCTCACAAAACTTTTGAAAAACGACGATCGTGACTCGGTTTTTTTAGCACGTACTTCAAACTTCCGAGATTTCGGTTTCCGAAGTAGGGTTCGATTTGAAGAACTCTGTTGACGGTTTTATGCACTCCGTTTCTTAGAAATAATATGATAAATCATCAAGCCTTATCATTCCTCACAAAACTTTCGAAAAACGACAATCGTGACTAGGTTTTTTTAGCACGTACTTCAAATTTCCTAGATTTGGGTTTCCGCAGTAGGGTTCGATTTGAAGAACTCTGTTGACGGTTTTATGCACTTCGTTTCTTAGAAATAATATGATAAATGATCAAGCCTTATCATTCTTCACAAAATTTTCGACAAACGACAATCGTGACTCGGTTTTTTTAGCACGTACTTCAAACTTCCACAATTTGGGTTTCCGAAGTAGGGTTCGATTTGAAGAACTCTGGTGGCGGTTTTATGCACTCCGTTTCTTAGAAATAATATGATAAATCATCAAGCCTTATCATTCCTCACAAAACTTTCGAAAATCGACGATCGTGACTCGGTTTTTTTAGCACATACTTCAAACTTCCGAGATTTCGGTTTCTGAAGTAGGGTTCGATTTGAAGAACTCTGTTGACGGTTTTATGCACTCCGTTTCTTAGAAATAATATTTTAAATCATCAAACCTTATCATTCCTCACAAAACTTTCGAAAAACGACGATCGTGACTCGGTTTTTTTAGCACGTACTTCAAACTNGGGTTTCCGAAGTAGGGTTCGATTTGAAGAACACTGTTGACGGTTTTATGCACTCCGTTTCTTTGAAATAATATTCTAAATCATCAAGTCTTATCATTCCTCACAAAACTTTCGAAAAACGACGATCGTGACTCGGTTTTTTTAGCACGTACTTCAAATTTCCCAGATTTGGGTTTCCGAAGTATGGTTCGATTTGAAGAACTCTGTTGACGGTTTTATGCACTCCGTTTCTTAGAAATAATATGATAAATCATCAAGCCTTATCATTCCTCACAAAACTTTCGAAAAACGACGATCGTGACTCGGTTTTTTTAGCACGTACTTCAAACTTCCACGATTTGGGTTTCCGAAGTAGGGTTCGATTTGAAGAACTCTGTTGACGGTTTTATGCACTCCGTTTCTTAGAAATAATATGATAAATCATCAAGCCTTATCATTCCTCACAAAACTTTCGAAAAACGACGATCGTGACTCGGTTTTTTGAGCACGTACTTCAAACCTCCCAGATTTGGATTTGCGAAATAGGGTTCGATTTGAAGAACTCTGTTGACAGTTTTATGCACTCCGTTTCTTAGAAATAATATGATAAATCATCAAGCCTTATCATTCCTCACAAAACTTTCGAAAAACGACGATCGTGACACGGTTTTTTTAGCACGTAATTCAAATTTCTACGATTTGGGTTTGCGAAGTAGGGTTCGATTTGAAGAACTCTGTTGACGGTTTTATGCACTCTGTTTCCTAGAAATAATATGATAAATCATCAAGCCTTATCATTCCACACAAAACCCTCGAAAAACGACGATCGTGACTAGGTTTTTTTAGCACGTACTTCAAATTTCCCAGATTTGAGTTTCCGAAGTAGGGTTCGATTTGAAGAACTCTGTTGACGGTTTTATGCACTCCATTTCTTAGAAAATATATGATAAATCATCAAGCCTTATCATTCCTCACAAAACTTTCGANGACGGTTTTATGCACTCCATTTCTTAGAAATAATATGATAAATCATCAAGCTTTATCATTCCTCAAAAAACTTTCGAAAAATGACGATCGTGACTCGGTTTTTTTAGCACGTACTTCAAATTTCCCAGATTTGGGTTTCCGAAGTAGGGTTCGATTTGAAGAACTCTGTTGACGGTTTTATGCACTCTGTTTCATAGAAATAACATGATAAATCATCAAGCCTTATCATTCCTCACAAAACTTTCGAAAAACGACGATTGTGACTCGGTTTTTTTAGCACGTACTTCAAACTTCCACGATTTGGGTTTACGAAGTAGGGTTCGATTTGAAGAATTCTATTGACGTTTTTATGCACTGCGTTTCATAGAAATAAGATGATAAATCATCAAGACTTATCATTCCTCACAAAACTTTCGAAAAACGACGATCTTGACTCGGTTTTTTTAGCACGTACTTCAAACTTCCACGATTCGGGTTTCCGAAGTAGGGTTCGATTTGAAGAACTCTGTTGACGGTTTTATGCACTCCGTTACTTAGAAATAATATGATAAATCATCAAGCCTTATCATTCCTCACAAAACCCTCGAAAAACGACGATCGTGACTAGGTTTTTTTAGCACGTACTTCAAATTTCCCAGATTTGAGTTTCCGAAGTAGGGTTTGATTTGAAGAACTCTGTTGACGTTTTTATGCACTCCGTTTCTTAGAAATAAGATGATAAATCATCAAGCCTTATCATTCCTCTCAAAACTTTCGAAAAACGACGATCGTGACTCGGTTTTTTTAGCACGTAATTAAAACTTCCACGATTCGGGTTTCCGAAGTAGGGTTCGATTTGAAGAACTCTGTTGACGTTTTTATGCACTCCGTTTCTTAGAAATAAGATGATAAATCATCAAGCCTTATCATTCCTCACAAAACTTTCGAAAAACGACGATCGTAACTCGGGTTTTTTAGCACGTACTTCAAACTTTCACGATTCGGGTTTCCAAAGTATGGTTCGATTTGAAGAATTCTGTTGACGGTTTTATGCACTCTGTTTCATAGAAATAAAATGATAAATCATCAAGCCTTATCATTCCTCACAAAACTTTCGAAAAACGACGATCGTGACTCGGATTTTTTAGCACGTACTTCAAACTTCCACGATTCGGGTTTCCGAAGTAGGGTTCGATTTGAAGAACTCGGTTGACGGTTTTATGCACTCCGTTACGTAGAAATAATATGATAAATCATCAAGCCTTATCATTCCTCACAAAACCCTCGAAAAACGACGATCGTGACTCGGTTTTTTTAGCACGTACTTCAAATTTCCCAGATTTGGGTTTCCGAAGTAGGGTTCGATTTGAAGAACTCTGTTGACGGTTTTATGCACTCCGTTTCTTAGAAATAATATGATAAATCATCAAGCCTTATCATTCCTCACAAAACCCTCGAAAAACGACGATCGTGACTAGGTTTTTTTAGCACGTACTTCAAATTTCCCAGATTTGGGTTTCCGAAGTAGGGTTCGATTTGAAGATCTCTGTTGACAGTTTTATGCACTCTGTTTCATAGAAATAACATGATAAATCATCAAGCCTTATCATTCCTCACNAAACTTTCGAAAAACGACGATCGTGACTCGGTTTTTTTACCACGTACTTCAAACTTCCACGATTTGGGTTTCCGAAGTAGGGTTCGATTTGAAGAACTCTGTTGACGTTTTTATGCACTCCGTTTCTTAGAAATAAGATGATAAATCATCAAGCCTTATCATTCCTCACAAAACTTTCGAAAAACGACGATCGTGACTCGGTTTTCTTAGCACGTAATTAAAACTTCCACGATTCGGGTTTCCGAAGTAGGGTTCGATTTGAAGAACTCTGTTGACGTTTTTATGCACTCCGTTTCTTAGAAATAAGATGATAAATCATCAAGACTTATCATTCCTCACAAAACTTTCGAAAAACGACGATCGTGACTCGGTTTTTTTAGCACGTAATTAAAACTTCCACGATTCGGGTTTCCGAAGTAGGGTTTTATTTGAAGAACTCTGTTGACGTTTTTATGCACTCCGTTTCTTAGAAATAAGATGATAAATCATCAAG
>NW_019272288.1:0-1487 GCF_002738345.1 Cucurbita maxima | reverse complement strand
CAAGCCTTATCATTCCTCACAAAACTTTCGAAAAACGACGATCGTGACTCGGTTTTTTTAGCACGTACTTCAAACTTCCACGATTTGGGTTTACGAAGTAGGGTTCGATTTGAAGAATTCTATTGACATTTTTATGCACAGCGTTTCATAGAAATAAGATGATAAATCATCAAGACTTATCATTCCTCACAAAACTTTCGAAAAACGACGATCTTGACTCGGTTTTTTTAGCACGTACTTCAAACTTCCACGATTCGGGTTTCCGAANTCCGAAGTAGGGTTCGATTTGAAGAACTCTGTTGACGGTTTTATGCACTCCGTTTCTTAGAAATAAGATGATAAATCATCAAGACTTATCATTCCTCACAAAACTTTCGAAAAACGACGATCTTGACTCGGTTTTTTTAGCACGTACTTCAAACTTCCACGATTCGGGTTTCCGAAGTAGGGTTCGATTTGGAGAACTCTGTTGACGGTTTTATGCACTCCGTTACTTAGAAATAATATGATAAATCATCAAGCCTTATCATTCCTCACAAAACCCTCGAAAAACGACGATCGTGACTAGGTTTTTTTAGCACGTACTTCAAATTTCCCAGATTTGAGTTTCCGAAGTAGGGTTTGATTTGAAGAACTCTGTTGACGTTATTATGCACTCTGTTTCTTAGAAATAATATTCTAAATCAACAAGCCTTATCATTCCTCACAAAACCTTCGAAAAACGANAACTTCCACGATTTGGGTTTCCGAAGTAGGGTTCGATTTGAAGAACACTGTTGACGGTTTTATGCACTCCGTTTCTTTGAAATAATATTCTATATCATCAAGTCTTATCATTCCTCACAAAACTTTCTAAAAACGACGATCATGACTCGGTTTTTTTAGCACGTACTTCAAATTTCCACGATTTGGGTTTCCGAAGTAGGGTTCGATTTGAAGAACTCTGTTGACGTTTTTATGCACTCCGTTTCTTAGAAATAATATGATAAATAATCAAGCCTTATCATTCCTCACAAAACTTTCGAAAAACGGCGATCGTGACTCGGTTTTTTTAGCACGTACTTCAAATTTCCCAAATTTGGGTTACCGAAGTAGTGTTCGATTTGAAGAACTCTGTTGACGGTTTTATGCACTCCGTTTCTTAGAAATAATATTCTAAATCAACAAACCTTATCAGTCTTCACAAAACTTTCGAAAAACGACGATCGTGTCTCAATTTTTTTAGCACGTACTTCAAACTTCCACGATTTGGGTTTCCGAAGTAGGGTTCGATTTGAAGAACTCTAGTGGCGGTTTTATGCACTCCGTTTCTTAGAAATAATATGATAAATCATCAAGCCTTATCATTCCTCACAAAACATTCGAAAATCGACGATCGTGACTCGGTTTTTTTAGCACATACTTCAAACTTCCTAGATTTCGGTTTCTGAAGTAGGGTTCGATTTGAAGAACTCTGTTGACGGTTTTATGCACTCCGTTTGTTAGAA
>NW_019272287.1:46834-58337 GCF_002738345.1 Cucurbita maxima | reverse complement strand
CTAGAAGCAAAGAACACATAGAATTGAAAAACCATTGAGAAAATGGTACTTTTTCTAATTTTTATAAACTTCCTGAATCATTAAATTTTTTTATAGAATAATAATTACAAAGTGCTTAAAAAAGGAAAGCTATGATCCGAGAAAACTTTTCTGGCAGAAGATTCAGAAAAATAAAGAATGAAATTATAGAAATTCTAGAGGTTTCAATGGTAGTGGAAAATTCGTCTATAAATTATGAATTAGGGTAGACTATTAGGGGCAAGAAGCAAGCTTGTTCCTGAATCTTCTAAATAAGTTTACCCATAAGTTTGGTGAAGGAAAGAGGTCCTCATAGTGCTAGTAGGTTTATACACGAATCAGTCCATGTTAGGTTACCCTCTAATGTTTTCCTAAGCTAAAACCTCAACTCCTAAAGCCTAACCCAAGACATTATGTATAAACCTAGGTTCATCAATAATCCATGTACCAAGTACCTAGAACTATGTGAATAACATGCTAAATAAGTTTCTAAGATCCATACCCACAAGTAACCATTATCTACTATTACAATGTGTGCTAAAAGACCCCTATTCTTCTCTAGGTAGGATGTCCTGCAATATGTATCATGAGCTGGATGTTATGATAGGCCTACCTTTCCCATCAGCTAAATGAGATGTCCTGCACCATGATTTACCAGTAGGATTACATGATTATGACGACAACACTCATATGTTCTTGGGGAGAAAATTGAAGGTTATTTTAGGGGAAGGTTTTCAGGATCAGTATATGATACATGACACAATGACCTCTTAGTTCTAACATCGTAAAACCATAACAAGAAGTTAATATCCAAGCTTAAGGTCGCGATTAAGAACCTACTAGTAGGCTACTTACTAAGTTTTACTCACTCCATGTTTATCATTTTTTTTTTCAAGTAACTAATAGTTGGTCGTGGATGAGAGCAGTCTTTGGAGTGCGGGTCATGGACTAACCTCTGTTTTTAAAATAGTTTTTTTTGTTCTTCTTTTGAGTCTGCTTCTTATTTTGTGTTTGTAACGAGTTTGTATATGTAACACCTCAAACATGAAGAAAATTAGCTCCCATAAGAATAAGTCACTCATGAAAGACCCAAAGGACAGAAAGGAAAAAAATTAAAGTTTTAAGCAAGAACAAGGAACTTAGTCAATTGAGTACCCTAACAAGTGATTTCAAGTAGTTAAAAGGCCTTTTAAAAATGATTAGAAAGCCTTTTAAAAATGGTTGGAAAGGAAAAAGTAAATCAAAAGAGCAAAAAAGTCATTTTTATCAATTATCAAAAATCTTTTGGATTTGTAATTCCTTATCTAGAAGGAATCTCAAGATTCAAAATAAGGGGAAATGATAAAAAAAACAATGAGGAATTTGTAGAAAAATAATAATAAAATATTCTAAAAGTGAAAAATTACCAAAATACCCAATTAGAATCAGAGCATCTACCGTGACCATCCGAGAAAAATCCTTCGAACTCAAATCTTAACCATTAGATCTCCTCCAAAATTTGATATGATCTAGAACGAACATGCACGGATCATCACATCCAACGATTAGTATTCAAAGCCAAGGTCGGTAAGGCTATGATCGGAGTTGATATCTCCGAAAAATTATCCAGAAAGTTCGATAACTAAATAACGAAGATTCTAGAGCTCTCAATGTAGGTTTAAGCTCCTCCTATAAAGTCTGAAGTAGGAGCAACAATACGGAATAATAATTGAGAAAGGTTAACCCCCTAATCGTAGGCAATAAGCGTTTAGATTATGGGCCTCCTACTCTCAGATTTCTTCCAAATTCGATAGCAATCCTCCACCATTTCTCTTCAAACTTATTCCTACAGTTTCTCAACAAGATTACCCATAAGTTCTATGGAGGAATAAAGTGTTGAATGTGCCCAGAAACCATTCCCCCAGTTCAATCCGCCATTGAAGAACTTCAAGAAAAACTTGAAAATCCAATCCGAGGATACATGATGACTCGTCGAGCAAAAATGGTTCCAATCAGTTTCTGCACCTCAAAGGAATGCTTCCATAGAAGACCACGAAGAAAAATAACCTCGAGAGCGTGTTGAATTAAAGGATATAGGTTTTGAAATTAAATTAGGGATAAGAGTCGAATTCCTATCTACGATCTCTTTTTCTTCAAATTAAGGATTCCTGTAGCTTCAGAGGAAGAAGTTGAGTATGAAGGTGTTGATATAACACATGCGGAAGCAATTTGAATCTTAGAAACTTTTAGAACGTCAATTATAGTAAATAACTAGCATGTTCATAAGTATTAAAACTTAATGGGTTTGAATCTAACCTTTTGTAGTTCAAATTCCTTTTTCCTCACTAACCGGTTTCGAACCAAAGTGTCTTCTCCACTATCTTCCGGCCATAGAATGGGATTGTGGAATCCAGTGAATGACTAAACTTGGGAGAGATTTTGTATATACGAGGAGAGTGTTTGTGAGAGGTTTTTCTCAAGGTTTTTCTCCAATAAGAAGACCTTTCATGTATTATGATCACTCTATTTATAGAGTCATGTTTGCATGTTCATACAAATTTGAGATCACCAAATTTTGACACTCAAAATTTCACTCAAATGTTTGGGATTATGTGACAAGTATGCATGCTTGAGTTAACCAAATTTTGACACTCAAAATTCCACTCAAATTTGTGGGGTTTATTTGACAAGCATGCAAGTTTGGTTGAACCAAATTTTGACACCTCAAAATTCCACTAATATGGATTTTTCCATTAAATGGAGGCAACATGTTGACTTTCTTCATATTGATTTAATAATCAATTTGAATTATTAATTTCAAATAAAGTAATATTAAATGATTAATTAAATTATTTAATTAATATTTAATATTAATTCAAATGACAATTCCAATTAATTCCTGCTCATATTTGATTAAGATATTAAATCTTATTTAAATATCTCAGATTCTCTCTTTTTGTTTAATTCGTAAATAAAACAAAAATGCGGTTAAATATATCGTATATATGTAGCGCAGTCTCCCTAATTTGAATTCGAAGACTTCGAACTCACTCGTCACACTGTTCTATGGTTTAGTCTGATATGAGCTAGCAGAGGGACCTAATGGACCTATACATCATGGGCTCCAATGATCCAAGATTAACCGGTTAAACTCATTAATCTTGTTAACCAACATTCGTTAACTACTAGGACATTCCACTATAGCCTAGTAGTTGCACTCCCCTCACTATAGATATATTTTTGTCCATTTGATATAACTATGATTAGTAAGTCGATCCTTCACAGGTTGTTCGTAACTAGAGTTGGGTCAATTTACCGTTTTACCCCTGAAGTTACTTCTTGTTTCTTATGTCTCACTGATCCTCTAATGAACAATTGGTTTGTGGTCCAACTAGTAAATCGGATCCCTCTCAGGCCAATGAGAGGGTGGGACCTCTTGTTCAAGACCTGAGTCAGTGTTTAAGAGAACTACCTCTCTTCTATCCCTAAAAGTGGGTAGGAGTGAATTCCATCTTGCACCCTACGTCCCCAACCATTTACCCTCTTACCCCTTAAATGGGAGGCCTATTGAGTCGGAAAACTTGAGCCGCTCTCACCCATGCAAATATAAGGATAATTCTGAATAAACAGAAGTTCATGGTTAGCTCAAGATTAAGATCGAGTTACCTAGGTCATCGAATGAAAAGAAAATCAGTCTCAACAGTAAACGACATTATAAAGTGAGAGTGATTTTCTTTATGGTCTGATCTTATTCAATACTCATTACATAGGACACCCTCATTCACTTGTCTGCACATGTACAATTTAGTGATCAAATTGTTTATATCATATACAAAAGTGGGTCGCATCCATAGTGTCCCTAGAATAAGGTACTCAGTCTTATCCTTATATTATAGATCATTTTGACTATATAATTGAACTTGATCAACTCTTATGTCTCTACATATAGTTCAAGTAATCATACTATAGCCCGAGTGTTCTTAGTTCATTGGATTTAGATTAATGGTCGTAAAGTTCACTTTATTCAATAACAATCTTTACTGAATAAACAACAATTATAACTTGATTGAAAATAGAATATGTTTTTTGTTTACAAACTTGAGTTTTAGGACATAAAACCCAACAAACTCCCACTTGGACTAAAACTCTAGTGGGGTTTTATAATGTTGAGTAGAGAGAAAGACATAAATACAATAAACTAGGGCAACACATACTCATGTCTTTTCTCCCACTTACCCTAGATTACATAACTCGTAGTCCTAGACTCACCAGGTGCCCTTCATACACTTTAGTCGTGAGGGGCTCTGAAAATGGATCAGAAATGTTGTGCTCTGAAGCTATCTGTGTGACGATCACATCTCCTCGTTGCACAATCTCCCTTATGAGATGATATTTGCGCTCAATATGTTTTCCTCGCTTATGAATTCTTGGTTCTTTTGAATTTGCAACTGCTCCACTGTTATCACAATAAAGATTGACGGAAAGATGCATATTTGGAACTACTTCCAAATCAGTTAAGAACTTCCTAAGCCATACAGATTCTCTCGCTGCTTCACAAGCAACTGAATGTGTTAATATAACACATGCGTTAGCAATTTGGATCTTAGGCACTTTTAGAACATCAATTATAGTAAATAACTAGCATGTTCATAAGTATTAAAACTTAATGAGTTTGAATACTAACCTTTTGTAATTCAAATTTCTTTTTCCTAACGAACCGGTTTCGAACCACCACTAGTGTCTTCTCCACTATCCTCCGGCCTTAGAACGAGATTGTGGAATCCGGTGAGTGACTTATACTTGGGAAAGATTTTGTATATATGAAGAGAGTGTTTGTGACAGGTTTTTCTCAAGGTTTTTCACCAACAAGAACCACCTTCCATGTACCATGATCACTCTATTTATAGAGTCATGTTTGCATGTTCATGCAAATTTGAGATCACCAAATTTTGACACTCAAAATTCCACTCAAATTTGTGGGATTTATTTGGAAAACATTCAAGTTTGGTTCAACCAAATTTTGACACCTCAAAACTCCACTAACATGGATTTTTCCATAAAATGAAGTCATCATTTTGACTTTCTTCATTTTGATTCAACAATCAATTTGAATTATTAATTTCAAATTAAAGTAATATTAAATGATTAATTAAACTATTTAATTAATATTTAATATTAATTCAAATGTCAATCCCAATTTAATTCCGACATATATTTGATTAAGATATTTAAATCTTATTTAAATATCTCAGATTCTCTCTTTTTGTTTAATTCGTAAATAAAACAAAAATGCGGTTAACCCATGACATTATGTATAAATCTAGGTTCATCAATAATCCATGTAATAAGTACCTAGAATTATGTGAATAACATGCTAAATAATTGGCTAGGATCCATACCCATAAGTAACCATTATCTGCCATTACGATGTGTACAAAAAGGCCTCTATTCCTCTTTAGGTAGGATGTCCTGCAATATGTATCATGAGCTGGATGTTATGATAGGCCTACATTTCCCATCAGCTAAACGAGATGTCCTGCACCACGATTTACCAGTAGGATTACATGATTATGACAACACTACTCATGTGTTCATGGGGAGAAAATTGAAGGTTATTTTAGGGGAAGGTTTTCAGGATCAGTATATGATACATGACACGATGACCTCTTAGTTCTAAGATCCTAAAAACATAACAAGAAGTTAATATCCTAGCTTAAGGTCACGTTAAAAACCTACTAGTAGGCTACTTACTAAGTTTTACTCACTCCATGTTTATCATTCTTTTTTTCAAGTAACTAAGAGTTGGCCGTGGATGAGAGCAGACTTTGGAGTGTGGGCCATGGACTAACCTCCGTTTTTAAAATAGTATTTTTTGTTCTTCTTTTGAGTTTGCTTCTTATTTTGTGTTTGTAACGAGTTTGTATATGTAACACCCCAAACATGAAGAAAATAAGCTCCCATAAGAATAAGCCACTCATAAAAGACCCAAAGGGTAGAAAGGAAAAAAATTAAAGTTTTAAGCAAGAACAAGGGACTTAGTCAATTAAGTACCCTAACAAGTGATTTCAAGGATTGGAAAGGAAAAAGTAAATGAAAAGGGCAAAAAAGTCATTTTATCAATTATAAAAAATCTTTCCCGATTTGTAATTCCTTATCTAGAAGGAATCTCAAGATTCAAAATAAGGGGAAAATGATCAAAAAACAATGAGAAATTTGTAGAAAAATTATGGATTTTTCGAGAAAAATAATAATAAAATATTAAAAAAGTGGAAAATTACCAAAATACCCCTAAAAGAAAGGATAATTAGAGAAATGCCACTCTAATTAGAATCAGAGCATCTATGGTGACCATCCGAGCAAAATCCTTCAAACTCAAATCTCAACCGTTGGATCTCCTCCAAAATTTGATATGATCTCAATGAACATGCACGGATCATCACATCCTCTAGCTTCAGAGGAAGAAGTTGAGTAAACTTGATGAAGGAATCGAGAGCTGAAACGTCGTAGAACAAGCTATCCAAGAGATCGAAAATCTGGCGTTCTGAGTGAGTTGCATACTGAGTACGATTTCTAGAAATTAAGGTCCTAGACTTAAAGACATTCCTCTAAAACAATTTCTCAGTCTGAAGAAAGAATATGAAAGAGGTTCAATAAAGAAATAGGGCCTTAAAACCCCTAGAATCGACTACCCAATAGAAAAATCCTTTGTTTTTTCTCCAGCGATAAATCACATTTTGGATGAACTTTGGAAGCGAATATCTTAGGCTACGATCTACGAGAAGGTATCAAATCAATCCGTAACCCTTCCTTGTAACACTCATCTTTAAGTTTCATGAAGAAATCAAGGAGAGAAATGTTGTAAATGTGGCTGTACAGGCCGACTTTCAGATGGCGGCGATGTGAAAAATGCAAGTCAACTCAAAATTTGACCTTTTCTCGGGTTTTCTCAATTTTAACCCCATTCCAGACCGATTCTCATAAAAACATTATGGTTTCAAAAACTAGACACAATAAGGAGTACATGGAAGGAAATTTGAAGTAATTCAGATACTGGAAGCTCAAGAATAGAGGTCCCAAACGTCAGCGACGAAGCAAGTAGCCCCCTTGGACTCTTTGTTAAGAAATACTTGTACAAATCGCTTGGATTTTCATATGAACCCTAAACCAAGTATGAATTAAGGATATATGAAATAAAGAACCCAAAGAACCCTGAGTTAAGACCCTAAACCGATCAAATAGCTCGAGATTTAAGTAACGTTAAAATAACTGATCAAATAGCTCGAATCTTACAACAAAGTCTAATTGAGCCTCCCTCTATTAGGAGATAGCTTCGAATCAAATTCTTTAGTTTGGACAATGGTTGCACTGTTATAGTCAAACAACCGAGACTAGTGTATTTCCAACAGTATAAACATTTTGTACGTGTATTTTCTTACATATTAACAATTGTATACAAATAATAACTAAATTTAAGAGTAAAAGTTTGGATGGAGTTTTATTAAATAGGTAATCTTAAATTATATCTAAAAATATATAAGATTTTTTTTTTTTTTATATACATTTACCAGAACAAATCAAAGAATACAACTACTAACTCGAACTATAAAGAATTTAATTCCAACCTATTCTAATGGACAAACACTTTATTAGATTCTATTGTAAGATTTCATTTCCTCTATTTAAGTAGCGTTCAACTACAACTATAAGTATCAAATTCTTAAGTATTCATGAACAAAATCGGCCTAACAATGTCTCTTGGAACAATTTACCAAAGGTGTTAGAATGAGCAGGGTGGAAGGGTTGCCTTTAGATGCTTTAGTACCAATTAAAGATGTCAATATCCTAGTAGTGCAAAATGCAGGAAGGTTCGTAATTGAAAAGAATAAAGAGAATAGTGGACATCGTGTCATCTACAAGCGTGTGGTGAATGGTCTAGTTAGTATGACTAGAGAACATCGTCCTCGCAGAATTTATATTATTGTGATAGAAGTTATAAATAACGATGATATTCCTTGGTCTTTTATTACAAAGGTGCAGAATTTTCTTTTTGTGCATGTGATATATCCATCGCCACATACTTATAAGCTCTCATCTTTTAAAGAAGTTATCGAGTTCCTTGTCCCCAAGTAGCAATATAACTACTAGAATGCAATCCCTACTTATAATAAGCCCTCTCTCTCTCTCGAAATATATGTGTGTGTTTGTGGTGTATTACTCTCTTTTATTAATGAAATATGGCATAAGTCATAATGATATTATGAGTATTGTTTCTATCCCTCCCTTCCTTATAGCTATATAAAGAAAATGAAGATTATAAGTAAAAGTGTACAAATAATTTGTTCTTTTTGAACTTAAAATGCTTATAATTTAATCTATCTTTGTTATCAACAATAATTATCAAACGGTATATAATTTTGTCCAAGTAAGGTCGCTACTCATTCCCTATATGATATCATAACACAAAATCGAGCGGAAGGGTTAACGATAAAATGATAACAAAAACCCATTCGTTGAACTAACTATAAAGGAAGGGTTGGTTGGAAACCATGTCTATACTTCTTTGCTTTAATCACACGTAACTAAAGATATATAAGAACAACAGAATATGGCATGCCAGTCAAAACATAAAAAATTTCTTGCCATGTTATAGTTAATGAATATGGTATGCACAAACATCCGACGTCACACTTCATGATTGGAGACCAATACAGTGAGCTAAGGTCGTCCATACCGTCCTTTGGTCGAATTATGTCAAGCAAATGTTGCAGCAAGCAAAGAGCTTTTAATAAGTTTGCTATTGCAAAGAGCTTGGTTTAAGGCACAAATGTCTCTGATGTGAAAGGCGCACCAATTCAATGAGATTTAAGTAACCATGAATAAGACACATGATACAACTTGTAAACGAAAAAATGCCCATGACTCTTGTTATTTTCTTCCACTACAAACCTTCTAGCCTCGTGCACTTTTTTGTCATTAACATCCTTAATTGAAATTAGAATTGAAGGAAACATTTCTCCACAACTTATTATGGAACACCTTTGATAGACAGTTTCAACAAATTTACTTTGTCGAGGAATACTTTAAAATTCGATATTTATAGTTGAACGCTACTTAAATTGATGAAGTGAAATCTTACAATAGAGGTTAATAAATCATTTGTCTATTAGAAGGGAGCTTGAAATTAAATTCTTTATAGTTGGGATAAGGGATGTTTTAGTCCAACCAAGTATACTTTTTAATTTTAAAATAAATTATTTTTTTTAGTTTAAAATAAATTTATTTTTTAGTTTTAATTTTATTCCAAATAAATTAATTTTGATGTGGTGTTATGTGTTTTAATAAAATTAACAGTAACTTAATCAACAAAAATTTGTATTTTTTTTAAATTATATGCTAAATTAATAAAAATACCATTGAACTTTGCACTTTATCTAAAAAAAATTACTCATAATTTTTTTTTTTTTTGAAAATACGGTTGAATTTTCAAAAAAAAAAAAGCTTCAAAACTACTCTTTAACTTTCAGAAGTGTTTAAAAAAAGATAGATGAGGAGAAAATTGTGTTCATGGGGAGAAAATTGAAGGTTATTTTAGGGGAAGGTTTTCAAGATCACTATAAGATCCTGAAAACATAAAAAGAAGTAATATCTTAGCTTAAGGTCGTCATTAAGAACCTACTAGTAGGCTACTTACTATGTTTTACTCACTCCATGTTTATCATTTTTTTTCAAGTAACTAAGAGCTGGTCGTGGATGAGAGCGGACTTTGGAGTGTGGGCCATAGACTAACCTCTGTTTTTAATCTAGTATTTTTTTTCATCTTTTGAGTCTACTTCTTATTTTGTGTTTGTAATGAGTATGTATATGTAAAACCCCGAAAATGAAGGAAATTAGCTCCCATAAGAATAAGCCACTCATGAAAGACCCAAAGGATAGAAAGGAAAAATTTAAAGTATTAAGCAAGATTAAGGGACTTAGTCAAGTCACTCCGTGCCTAACAAGTGATTTCAAGGAGTTAAAGGCCTTTTGAAAAGGATTGGAAAGGAAAAAGTAAATGAAGAGGGCAAAAAAAAAAAAGTCATTTTATCAATTATCAAGAATTTTTACGGATTTGTAATTCCTTATCTAGAAGGAATCTCAAGATTCAAAATAAGGAAAAAATGATAAAAAAGCGATTAGGAATTTGTAGAAAAATTATGGATTGTTCGAGAAAAATAATAACAAAATATTCAAAAAGTGGAATATTACCAAAATACCCCTGGAAGAATGGATAGTTACAGAAATGGCACTCTAATTAGAATCAGAGCATCTATCGTGACCATCCGAGTAAAATCCTTCGAACTCAAATCTCAACCGTCGAATCTCCTCCAAAATTTGATATGATCTAGAACGAACACGCACGGATCATCACATCCAACGACTAGTATTCAAAGCCAAGGTCGGTAAGGCTATGATCGGAGTTGATATCTCCGAAAAATTTTCCAAGAAGTTCGATCTCTAAATAACGAAGATTCTGGAGCTCTCAAAGTCGGTTTAAGCATCTCCTATAAAGTCTGAAATAGGAGCAACAATACGGAATAAGAATCGAGAAAGGTCGATCCCCCAATCGAAGGCAATGAACGTTTAGATTATGGGTCTCCTACTCTCAGATTTCTTCCAAATTCGAGAGCAATCCTCCACCATTTCTCTTCAATCTTATTCCTATAGTTTCTCAACAAGATTACCCACAAGTTCTATGAAGGAATAGAGTGCTGAAAATGCCTAGAAACCATTCCCCCAATTCCATCCGTCATTGAAGAACTTCAATAAAAACTTGAAAATCCAATCCGAGGATACATGATGACTCGTCGAGCAAAAATGATTCCAATCAGTTTCTACACCTCCAAGGAATGCTTCCATAAAAGACCACGAAGAAAAATAACCTCGAGAGCATGCCGAAGTGAAGGAAATAGGTTTCAAAATTAAATTGGGGATAAGAGTCGAATTCCTATCTACGATCTCTTTTCCTTCAAATTAATGATTCCTCTAGTTTCAGAGGAAGAAGTTTAGTAAACTTGATGAAGGAATCGAGAGCTGAAACGTCATCGAACAAACTACCCACGAGATCGAAATCTTGCGTTTCGAGTGAGTAGCATACCGAGAACGATTTCTAGAAGTTAAGGTCCTACACTCAAAGACGTTCCTCCAAAACCAATTCCTTTAGCTTGAAGATAAGATATGGAAGAGGTTCAATGAAGAAATAGGGCCTTGAAACCCCTAGAATCGGCTACCCAATAAGAAATCCTTTGTTTTATCTCCAACGATAAATCAGATTTTGGATGAACTTTGGAAGCGAATATCTTAGGCTACAATCCACGAGAAGGTATCAAATAAATCCCTAGCCCTTTCTTGTAACATCCATCTTTAAGTTTCACGATGAAATAAAGGAGAGAAACTTTGTAAATGTGGCTATACAAGCCGAGTTTCAAATGGCGGCGATGCGAAAAATGCGCATCTTTTTCCTGTTTAG